>NC_081559.1:151060959-151118301 GCF_022355385.1 Mustela nigripes
TGTTTAATGGATGTTAGATATTATTATTTGATGTTACTGAATACTGTTTTCTTATTTTATAGCTATTTTTATACTTAAGATAAATATGTACTATTCTGTACATTCTGTTTAATGGATGTTAGATATTATTATTTGATGTTACTGAATACTGTCTCCTTATTTTATAGCTATTTTTATACTTAAGATAAATATGTACTATTCTGTATATTTAATTCCTAATGGAGGTTATATTCTATTCAACTAATAACTTTATATGGTCCTTGTGAAATGATAAGAAATAAAAAGTAAATTACCATATATCATTAAGGAAGAATCTCTGAATTGAATGGACCCAAGCAACCTTTATAGTCACAATCCTTGTGTCCCTAGTGTGAACTGCTCAGGGGGCTAACATTAGACTACAAACTAAGCAGGGTCCTTTCATGTCTTGCATGGTTCACATTTACATTTATTATTTATTATAACTTTTACAAGGTTATGTGAATGGGTAGGCTAGTTATTGTTGCTCCTTTTATTAGAAATGATGACTTGAATTATGTTTATCATTTATTTCTGGGCAAACTCTGATTTTAAATCAGTATTTAGAACTCACAGTACAGTGCACTTTATCACAAGACTCAAATGCATTAATTGTTTTAAATGTAAAGTGTAATTAGCATTTTGAAGTTGCTGGGCAGTTGCTGTTCTAGACACTGAAAATGAAGTAGCACTCCCTTAGAAGAGTAGCGTGGAAGAACCAGAATTCTAAACTATTAAGTATTTTATAATGGGCCTATTGTGACCTGCCATTTTCTGGACTAGATGATTACTAGGGAGGTAAACGAACATAAAATTTTTCTATAAATAAACTCTTCAGCAATCCAGGGAATCATCTTAAAACTAACTCTTCAGATTCAGTACATTAAGTTCTGGTGTAATAACCTGCCTGGTTCCTTGTTCCTAAATCCATCAAATGAAGCCCTAGCTGTAGGCATGGATAGATCTGGCTCAGGCTATGGATTTGATATCATTTCTTGTACAAAGTATTAAAAGCCCAGCAAATTCAACAGTACAACAATTCAGCACAATTTTATCATTATTTTTTTTGTCTCTGACGTTATGCTCTACTTAAATTACTGTGTTCCTATTTTTACTAATTCATGTCCGTCAACATTTATAGTGAAACTATTTTTAAAAAATTTTTAAATTTAAATTAAATGAACTAACATAATGTATTATTAGTTTCAGAGGTAGAGGTCAGTGATCCATCAGTCTTATATAATGTCTTATATAATATCCAGTGCTTATTACATCATGTGCCCTTCATAATGTCCATCTCTTAGTTACCCCATTCCTCCAGCATCTCTCTGTTTCTTATGATTAAGAGTCTTTTTTGATTTCTCTTCTTCTCTGATTTTGTCTTGGTGACGCTATTTCTTGACAAATTTTCTGCTAGGTTCTGATCTCCATCCCCAAATTCTAAAACTTATTGCTAGATCTTTGTGGATATAGGATTCCTTCTCCTAAAGTCTGGTTCCTAAAACTTTATTCCAGAATTTAGATATGTATTGCTTAATTGTTCCATTTGGATATAATTTCTATTTTAGATATATTGCTAATTTAGATAAAATTGCTAAAATTGCTCCATATCACCCCACTGCTATTTGAACCTTCCAGTTAGCTAACATGGCTGCCTTTGTCACTGATTTTGAACTTCCTTGATTTTAGTGATCTATCTACCTGAACTATTAAATTATCTTCCACCATAGTTACCTGATATGATGCAATGTTTTTGAATACTGTTGTATTCTCTTTTGTATCCCTCAGTTGACAACGTGTAACAGCTGAATTATCTGGCCAAATGTGGGCTTCATCAAAATAAAGTTAGGGGTATATGTAGTTAGTTTTGCAACTGTACTAGAGTGGTATGCTATGTAGATCATCTGGAGGGAAGAACACCCTGGAAACATAGAAGGCATGTTTATCAAATGTGTGCTTAATTCAAAGTTAAAAAAAAGTAGTAATTATATTAAGTAAAGTGAAAGAAGTAGTAATTATGTTAAGTAATAGTGAATTTAAAAAATGTTATTAAGTTATAATGATACATATTACGAATGCTTTTTTAAAGGGAAATCTATAGACTTCAGTAATATAGCTTAAATACATAGCTTATAATGATAAACATTTCTTCAGTTGAAATTTTAAAACAGATAGTAATGTTGTGGGAATCCAGTAGATAATAGTTGTTTATTGGGAAGGAGACCATCTAGGATGACATCTGAGGTTTTTTCCACCAGTCAGGGCCTCCAATTCTATAATTCACAGGAGCTTCATACTAGCCATATGTGGAATAATATTGCAGTCATTAATACAGTGGAACTAGAACATGTGTTCCTCTTACATCCCATCTGTTTTTCTATGAAAACTATTTTCATATATCTGAATACATAAGATTAAATTATCTACCTGAAGGGCAGTCAGAATTATCTACCTGAAGGGCAGTCACTGCTACCCAAATTGGAAAATGCTTGATACTGTTCCCAACATATCAAGGGAACTCACTTTTTAAATTTTTATTTATTTATTCATTCATTTATTTATTTTAAGATCTTATTTATTTGTCACAGAGAGAGAGCACAAGCAGGGGTAGCAGCAGGTCTCTTTAAATAGAAAAGAGAATATATAACCTATAACCACAATAAAAAAATTTACTATGATCTTAGGTGTTTTCCCAAACCATCATATTCTTAAATGTGCTTTCCTGGTTATCTTATTTGCAAGACAAATGCATTTTTAGTAGAAAGTCTTGAATGTAGAAAATGTTTAAGAAACACGGTGTGTTGTACCAGATGTTGAAAATGCAGTCTAAAAAGCAATGAATTAAGTAATAGGAAATGACTGAATTAGTGATATATAGCATGGTGGGAAAATGAAATAAATTACCCTGTAGGGATCAAATGCCATCTGCTGTGATTCTCTTGGCAGTAGGCTATTGCTTAACTACCCAATCTCTTCTAGTTGACCTGGGAAAAATTCCAATTGAGGACCATTTCCCCAGTGGCCACATAGTTTTTCCAGTAATGCTTTATCTTCATAGCCACAGAGAAATACTGTATTTCCATGGGGAAGTAAGCGTAGTAGTTTAGAAATCACCTGGGAAGCTCTAATCAAAGGAGTTTTCTTTCAATCCACTGCAGCTATCTCTATTTTCACCACCTTATGAAGTCTGGGTTCTTCTGGGAACATTAACTAACTTTATCCAGAAGGGGGAATATTGGAAACTAAATCTTGAACATTCTGGAAGAGAGTCCTCCAGATATACAAGAAAAAATTCTTATCAGTGTAGACTTTGAAACTGAGGGACAGCCTTTATCCTTATCGTGCCATCAGTATTTTCCACTTCTTCCATCTTTGGTCCATGGTGAAAATGGAAGGCAACTCTGTTACCTTCTAGGGTAGAAATGGCTCAGTCTCCCACTCTAACCTACTACAGGGCCAGGGAGAATTACTGGTACTGCTGTTGTTAAATCAACATTATTTTTTTTATTCATTTCCTCATTATTATTCATTTCTTATTCATTCTATTTATTCATTTTTTAAAAAATATTTTATTTATTTATTTGACAGAGAGAGAGAGAGATCACAAGTAGGCAGAGAGGAGGCAGAGAGAGAGGGGAAGCAGTCTCCTTGCTGAGCAGAGAGGCCGATGCAGGGCTTGATCCCAAGACCCTGAGATCATGACCTGAGGCTTAGGCGGAGGCTTTAACCCACTGAACCGCCCAGGCGCCCCTCTTACTCTTTATTGAGATTTATGACATGCAGTTTTAGTGAATTCTAAAACTTCTTTTACTATTGTGTCTGGTCTTCCAATTTTGTTTTCCACGTTTTGGAAAGGAAAGTGAATTTCCTCTTAAAAACTTGATGCCAATTCCTACTGTGATAGGGGAAATAGCCTAACATCCATGCGGGAATCATACCCAATATCACACCTGTAAAGACTTACTTAATCTCAAGGCCATATCCTAGACTCTTTTTCATTGCCCCACTCCATGGGTATACTTTGAAACATAGAGGTACTGGGACTTTTCCATTTTTTTCCCTCTCAATCTCTAAAATCTAAAATAGATCTAGTTTCCCAACAAACTTCTTAAATCATTACTGCAGCTGAATACTGCTTCAGGAAGTTACAGTGGCTTATAAACCAGTGACAGCACAACTTCATCATCTCTAACCTAGTTTAGCCAATCACTATCCCTAATCCTGGGTAATCAAACATTTTCTGAGATGTTGGCTAGCTTCTTCTCTCACTCCCTAACATATTCATTTCAAACCTCAAATCTTTCATGGCTCTGTTCAACTGTCCTACTTCTTTGCATGTTCTGACATAAAACTGTATGGAAAACATTGATATCTTCAGGAGTAAAAATTACCAAATCTTCCCAAAGAATGAGCCTTAGAAACAAGATCCCTCCAGAATTCAAACAATGCTTACTGAGGAAATGCTGGCCCATGCACAATGCTTTGCAAGGATGTGGCTGACAGGGGAATGACGAGAAGTCATACCTGACTGGGATATATTTTATATAGTATTATCTGGCAGGAGACAAGGCTAAAAGGGAAGGTTGGAAGCAAATAGAGCAAATTTCAACTTGGTGTATTCATCACATATGCCTTTCACAAAGATAAATATTACCTTTTTGAACTTCTTGTTATCCATGTGAATAAAGTAAATTTATACAGATCCAAAGAATATTGGATTAACAGCATGGATATTTTAGTATCAGGGAACATCAGGGACGTCAGAACAAAAATTATCAGTTTACAGAGAGAAACAGAAGGAACAAAAAGGGAGGTAATTTAACAGTTATATTATTTGAGGCCATTTCAGTGTAGTTATTCATTTAAAAGGTCAGTTTGCAGATTTACTTTGTAAATGGAACAAATTAAGAAAATGATAGGCTGAGAGGAGATTACACACTGAATGTTAGCACAGGGTTCCGGCCAGCGGGGCATTGAGACTTTGAATAGAAGGGGATTAGAAAGTGATTTTTCAGCTGTTAAAATTGTAGCAAAGCAGGTAAACAAGGTTGTGTGGTTTGGAACAAAGCTTCATGAATAGCTTCTTTTTATGCTTAATTATTTCTAAATGCTCTGTTACTAAGGCCTGCAATGCTATTGAGTAATTTCTTTTAATAAGTTTTCTCAAAGCATCTTTTAAGTTATATTCTATTTGAAATGAAAATAATTGACTGCATAAAAGACTTGTGAAAGACCATATTAGAAGCCACGTGTTAAATCCAATCATTGTGTTCCTTTACTGCTTTCAAAGCACAGTACTTCTGTTAAGAAATAAAATTGACAGAAATGCAATAAATTAACCAGGCTATTTTCATACATAACAGCTAACAAAATTATTTTGCAACCGTACGATTAAAAAAAACAGTTTCTTCAGTGGATGAAGTACATCCTAGTGTGGGGTATAACATGTGTTAGGAAAGAAGAGTAATCAAGACGTGTTGCTGTTATAGAGTATCTTAGTAGCTGATTAAAAGGTTTATTCATCTGAATACATTTTTAACTAAAATAGCACTAAGCGGGAATTGCAATAGCATGTCTTATTACCTTCTTTCTACCAGTGCTAAAAAGGGATGATGTTTAAGAAAGCTTGGAATAAATTAGTGCACTTATTTTTCATGTAATTTAGTAGACACCCGTTTTTTTGTCTATTCAACATTCATTCATTCATCTTTCTCCCACTCGGCACCCTCCAATTTTCCATGAGGATCCAGACCCATTCACTGTTAGTCTACGAGGTCTAGGTGACATTGGTTCCAGGGATGATCACAGGATACAGGGATGGTTAAGTACAGCATTTCATATTTTCAGTTAGAGCGATTAGATGGAACATGAGTGGGAGATACCATCGTGTGATTCAGAACCAATGAGATTTAACTCAGGGATTGGCCTAATATAAGCAGCAAGATCCAGCCATGCCTAAAGCAAGAAAATATAAACCAAGTACTTCTGTGCTTAGGCCAATTTGAGCTGAGTTGCTATTTTTTTCTAAAAACAAATGACTGAACCACTATAGATGACCTCATGGAAAAAAAAAATCCCCAATATACTGTAGTGTTTTATTTTTTATTTAAAAAAATTTTTAATGTTAAGCAATCTTTAGGCACAATGTGGGGCTTGAACTCATGACTCTGAGATCAAGAGGTGCATGGCCCTCTGACTGAGCAGGTGCCGCTGCTGTGGTGTTTTAAATTTTATTCTCTTAAAGCAGGATAGGCTCATTCCTTTCACTTCTTTCTACCATGATTCTCTGTCTTGGTTCTGTTTACAGAAAAGAATATTTAGGGTAATGGCTATTCCCTTTTTGTGACCTATCCTTTATGAGATTGAATAATACTTATAAGCAAATAGATACCTCATCCAGAGTGTTGATTCTAAAACTAATCAGTGTGATTAATTTGTATTTATTCTCACATCTGTATCTATCTTCTCCTACTTTGAACTTTATTTACTTCATTTACTTACCAACATGATTCAAAATATAATCAAAGCTTTTAAGAGCAATTACATCAGATTCATGTCACATCACATTGCAAAATCTATCAAATCATTCATAAGGTTACATTAAATGAAGTAAAGCAAATCTCATCTTCATAATCATACTGTGGGAAAAAAAAGTCTTTGGATGAGATGCAATATGAAAATAACTACAGAATCAGACCACAGGTAATTTTCTTAGTACGGACAAAGAAACTAAGGAAACAAAAGAATAAACAAAACTATAATATCTATAAAATATTTGAGAGAAGAATCCAATACATTGACCCAAATAAAGTCGTTAACTGGTTTTGCCTTAATGAGCTACCTGAACTGGATCATAAATATGCAGTTATTACATTGAGTCATGACAAGGAAAAACAGATATAGGGGCTACAGTGAAACTAACTTAAAATACTTGAGCAATTTCTTAATCTACTCTTAAACCTCTTGATAACCTAAAAGAAATGGAAATTGATCTTTTCTTCTAATAAACCTTGGTCTTCAGACAAGGTGTAAATGATTTTCCACTACATATTATAATGTAAAAAGAAACCTTTTAAAAAAGACTACTCAGTCCTCACTTCATCTTTCTTTAAACAGTTAAAGCACTCATGCTGTATTTCCATTAAAACATACTTGATAGACAGTAAGCTTCCTGCTAAATCCTTAAATTAACAATTGAGCTTTTGGAATTAGACATAGACTCGTCTTCTCATGGTGATGTACATGTCCTTTTTCTTCAACTTTATTACCACAATCATTATTATCATCATCATGTCATCATTAATGATAGAATTTAATTTTGCATACTCATTAAGTTCTATTAAACATGACTTTCTCCTTATTCAATTAAATGATACTGTAAACTTGTTAGCATTATGTCTATTACCATGTAGATTTAAAATATAAGTTACTGTTATTATTTTTACTTTGTGAGTCTTTTTTTTTTAATAGCTTAGAAAAGCATATATAATGAGTTATATGCTATAGTAAAAAGTAGAAATGACCTACGATTTTGACTCCCTGGGTTATGAATCCTGTCTGTAACTTTGGATGAATTACTTGATGTCTCTTAATCTTATTTTTCACAGCAAAAAACTGGGAACAAAAAAGTATTTTCTTGCTTTACTGACCTAACCCACTCAAAGAATTTAGTGAAGTTTCTGATCTTAGCAAGCATTGCTAATCATAAAATTAATAATAGTATTCTTTAGGCTATTTCATTTTAATGAATGTAATGTATTTATAAATGTTTTGACAGATTGAATTTGGACCAATCCTTCAAGATTTTGTTTAGTTTTATTTTGTTAAAACAAAACATAAGATCTGAAACCTTAGGTCTTTACTTTCTTACCTTTTCTTCAGGAATCTAACATTAGCAACAGGGAAAGGTCTACCCTCTACATAAACATAGGAGTATAAAGTGGATATATAGCAATTATAATTATTTGCTATCATCATTTTGTTTATGAAAAGCTCTTTTATGAAAAGTGGTAAACTGATGTTCTCCATTGTGTTAGAAGGCTGTACAAATGTAGGTTGAATTAAAGTACTGGATGAACAATTTACTGGTGAGTGAAAGGAAATATTTGAGATAAAAAGATTTACTGTGTGTTAAAATAAACCCTGGAATACTCTGCTTCAAATTAGGGTGATAGGAAAGGACCTAAGCCCACACATTCTATTGGACTATGTAATAGAAGTTTTTCAGTTACTGTGCTCTAATACGTGTGAGCTGTTGGCAACACAAAGTATCACAGACATTATTGTTATGCATTTCTTCAAAATGTTGGTGTGTGATATTATGGTTTCCTAATAGTTGCAATAACAGTTTTAGAACATGAGACATAATTATTCACTTACTTGTCCACCTAGTCCACAATGAATTACAACATTTTCAAGGACAAAGAACAATGATTTGTCTTAATGCCTTTCTTTATTTGCCCTTAGACATTTTATACCAACTTTAGTAAGATATTTACATAGCATAAAATCCAACCTTTTAAGTTGTACAGTTTAGAAAAAAAATATTCATTATGTTGTGCAACTCTCACACCTAATTCTAGAACATTTTCATCATCCTCCACTGACACCCCATACTCCTTAGCAGTCACTCCTTGCCCTCTCCTCAGCCCTGGCAACTATAATCTACTTTTGCTATCTGTATATTTGCCCATTCTGGTCATTTCATATATTGGAATAATATAATACAGTAGTCTCCCTTATCTACAGTCTCACTTTCTGCAGTTTCAGTTACTCCCATTAAACCACAGTTGGGAAGCAGACATTCTCACAAGGACAGTGACCTAATGCGATCTGTCACAATGCCTATGTCATTTTCCACATTTTATTCCATTTTAATTATTTCTTTAAATTAACATATAATGTATTATTAGCCCCAGGTGTACAGGTCTATGAATCATCAGTTTTACACATTTCACAGCACTCACCATAGCACATACCCTCCCCGATGTCCATAACCCAACCACCCTCTCCCCCTAACCCCCTCCCCACTGGCAAACCTCAGTTTGTTTTGTGAGATTAAGAGTCTCTTATGGTTTGTCTCCCTCCTGATCCCATCTTGTTTCATTTTTTCCTTCCCAACCCTCCATACCCCCCATGTTGCCTCTCAACTTCTTGTATTAGGGAGCTCATATGATAATTGTTTTTCTCTGATTGACTTATTTTGCTCAGCATAATACCCTCTAGTTCCATCCACGTCATTGCAAATGGCAAGATTTCATTCTTTTGATGGCTGCATAGTATTCCACTGTGTATATACCACATCTTCTTTATCCATTCATCTGTTGATGGACATCTAGATGCTTTCCATAGTTTGGCTATTGTGGACATTGCTACTACTTTATCTTATTATATAGGCATTTAATCTTCTCATATCATTGCAAGAAATGTAAATGTAATACAGTAAGATATTTTAAGAAAGAAATACTATATTCATGTAACTTTTATTGTAGTATATTGTTATAATTCTATTTATTATTAGCTATTGTTAATCTTTTACTGTGCCTAATTTGCAGATTAAAGTTTATCATAGGGATATGTGTATAGGAAAAAGCATAGTGTATATAAGGTTCAGTACTATTTGTTTCTGTCATTTACTGGGGGCTTGGAATGTATGCTCTGTGGATAAGGGGGGCTACTCTAGGTGTTTTTTGACTTATTTCTCCTAGCATGTTTTCAAGTTTTACCATATTATAGCGTATATTAGTATTTCACTCTTTTTTTTTTTTAAAGATTTTATTATTTATTTATTTATTTGACAGACAGAGATCACAAGTAGTCAGAGAGGCAGGCAGAGAGGGAGAAAGCAGGCTCCCTGCCAAGCAGAGAGCCTGAAGCGGGACTCAATACCAAGACCCTGAGATCATGACCTGAGTTGAAGGCAGAGGCTTTAACCTGCTGAGCCACCCAGGTGCCCTATTTCACTGCTTTTTATGGCTAAATAATATTCTACTGTATGGATATAACATATTTGAATTATGTATGCATCAGATGATGAATGCTTGGGTTGTTCAAAAATTTTCAGCTATTATGAATAATGCTAGTATGAATATTAATGTATAAGTTTTTGTTTGGATTTGTGTTTTGATTTATCTTGGATATATGTCTAGGAGTGGAATTACTAAGTCATACAATAACTCCACATTTAACATTTTGAGGACATGCCAGACTGGTTTCCAAAGAGACCATACCATTTTATAATCTCCCCAGCAATATATGAGAATTCCAATTTTTCTGCATCCTCATCAACATTTACTGTTTTCTGTCTTTTTGCTTATAGCCATCCTGGTATGTATGGAGTGTTATCACTTTGTGCCTTATTCCCATTTACCTGATGACAAATACTGTTAATCATCTTTTCCTGTGCTTATTGGCCATTTATATCTCTTTGGAGAAATGTCTATTCATATTCTTTGTCCATCTTTTTAATTAGGTTATTTGTCTTTTTATTGTTGAAGTATTTTTTATTTTATTTATTTGACAGAGAGAGATCACAAGCAGGCAGAGAGGCAGGCAGAGAGAGAGAGGGAAGCAGGCTCCCCGCCAAGCAGAGAGCCCAATGTGGGGCTTGATTCTAGGACCCTGAGATCATGACCTGAGCCAAACGCAGAGGCTTAACCCACTGAGCCACCCAGGCATCCCTTTATTGTTGAGGTGTAATAGTTACTTACATGTTTTAGATACAAGTCCTTTATCCAGTATTTGATTTCCAAATATTTTCTCCGCATTTGTAGGTGCCACTAAACATTTCATGATAAGTACATAGCACATACATGATTATTTTTTTAACTGCAATTCAATACATTCCCTACTCAGTAAGGAATTCACAAACTGGAGTAAACTCCATGACACCTACGGCAGGAATGTTTAGTTATGTCCCAATAGCCAATTTATGTTTTCTTCTCTGAAATTCAGAATTCTACAAATTTTAGTGGGCACATTGCCTACTTTCCGAAAGGAAACCTTTAAGCTTCCTTTTCAGAAAATAACTGTTTGGGGCACCTGGGTGGCTCAGTGGGTTAAAGCCTCTGCCTTTGGCTCAGCTCATGGTCCTGGGATCGAGCCCTGCATTGGGCTCTCTGCTCAGCAAGCAGCCTGCTTTCCTTCCTCTCTGCCTGCCTCTCTGCCTACTTATGATCTCTCTCTGTTGAATAAAAGTGGAAGTATTGTGTAGTACTTCAGAGGGATTCCAAAAATGATTTGTTATGCCTTCTATCCTGCTGCCTGGAAATCAACTGAGATAACTGGAGCTCCAGCAGCCTTCTTAGCTCATACAATTCAAAGCCACATCCCAGGGTCTGTAGAGAGAAACTAGAGGGAAGCCTAGCCCTAATATCTTCTTGGAAATACCAAGTGACTCTGTACAACTTACTTATATACTTCTTTCACCTGAGAAAGAAATTCCAGTAATATTTAAGTCACTGTTGTGAGGATCCTCATTTTTTTTTTATTGCTGTTACAACTGAATCAGCATCTGAAAAAGTGTATCCAATACTTTTCTCTTGTATTTCTACTCAAATGAGCTTTTGACTAGCTAAAAGGTTAAGTAACAAAACGGCAGGCTTCGCTGATCTTACTCAAACTACAAGACTTCATATATTTCTTCATTTAGTCTTTGATGGGTAGTAGTACACTGTATTTAGTTTTGTATTGATTCGTCTGTGCCTGAAGTGAAATCTTGTTGGTTAAAGAGTAAAAGGGGTGGTAGGGAAGGAGTAGAATAAGTGAGAGAAGGAGAAAGCTTTCATCAGATGAATTAAGATAAAATGAAGCCCAATTTTCTTATCTTAAAAGGCCTCCCAAAATAAAAAATGGCCTCTGACAGTAGATTTTAGTTTAACAAGGTGCAAAAATCAATACCACATCTTAGTTGGAAAACTGGGGCAACATGAGGGATTTGAATCTCTTCCTCGGTGTTAATATAATCAAGTTTTTCTGTTGCTGCTGCACTTATTTTATACAAATGAAATTCACTTTTATATCCTCACCATATGTTATACTTTGCTTACTCTAAGAATTAAGAATTTAATGTATCAGTTTATTAATGACTTGAAATTCATCTGCAAAATTATAAGATCCATTGACTGCATTTCCATTACCAGTCAGAGATAGGCAATAAATATGAATACCATCCTGAGCAATTTAGACACATGTTAATTGTTATAATGAATTTAAAGATACATTGTCTGCTTTTAAAGTGATACTTTTTTTTGTAATTTAAGAACTATTACTTGATTGCCTATATATACTTAGCACTGTCTTAGCATTTAAGAGTTTAAACAATATTGTTATCCTTGAGATGATGCATAGCTTATTTTCTCTTGAGTGGCTTTTTTTGAATGTTCTACTTGAAATAATTATAGGTTCACAGGAAGTTGCCAAGAAATGTACAAGCAGGTCCCATGCATACTTCACTAGCCTTCCCCAATGTTAACATCTTGCATAACTATAGTACAGTATCAGAACCAGGAGATGGACATACGTACAATCCATAGGCCTTAGTCATATTTTACGAGCTTTACATACACTCATTAGTATGTATATGCCATAAACTGAATGGTTAAGTCCCCTCAAAACTCACATATTGAAATCTAATCCCCAATATGATGGAATTTAGAGGGGGAGGGGCCTTTGGGAAGTGATTAGGGCATAAGGACCCCTCCCTCATGAATGGAATTGATAGAGCCTCCAGACAGCTCTCTCACCCCTTCTGCTGTGTGAGGACACAGAGGGAAGCTAGTGTCTGTGAACCAAGAAGCAAGCTCTCACCAGACACTGAATCTGCTGGCACCTCTAGAACTGTGACAAATAAATCTGTGTTGTTTACACCACGCAACCTATAGTATTTTTGTTACAGCAGCCCAAATGGACTAAGTGCAATTTTATCACATGTGTGGTTTAGTGTAAGTGCTGCCAGAATGGAGACATAGGCTGTACTGTCACCACGAGGCTTCTTTGCTTTGCCTAGTCATAGCTGCTACCACCACGAACCTCCTAACCTCTGGCAACCACTATCTCGTTTTCTATTTCTGTAATTTTGTCATATCAAGAATGCTATATAGATGGAATCCTACAGTATGTAGCCAGCCAAGGCAGATAATTGTCTTAAGATTCATTCAGGTTTTATATATCAATAATCTGTTCTTTTTATGTGTCTCAGCCTATTGATAACCAGTGTTGTTCCTGGATGGGCCCTTGTGATTCTCATTATGGTTCCAAGACACCCTAAGCAATAACTATCAGGAAACTTTGTAAGAGGACGAGGTTATTACTCAAGTCCTGGAAAGCACACTACTCTTCTGGGGCCACATGGTAAGGACGCAGATAGAAAAAGAAAGTAAAAGCATGGGCCTGGGTCTCTGTTTTTACTGGAATCAGAGTGGGAGACCTAGGGTTTCACCAGATCACTCTTTATTGGTGTATTTAAAACATACAAGTGGGATTTCAAAGTGTGGGACGAGGAAAATGAACCATCCAAATGGTGGTTATCTAAATCAAGATCTCTAATACGAAGAAGACTTAATGGTGGTGGGGGCGGGGTTGGGGGTGGGTGAGATGCTACCTGGATGTTTATCTGGTTCTATGGATGGCAACATGTTTTTCAGATAGTAGTCTTTGAAGAAATGCCTCAGCAGTCAAAGCTGAAGTCAGGCACTTAGATTAAAAAAAAAAAAAAAAAAAAGAAAGAAAGAAAGAAAGAGAGAAAGAGAAAAGAAAGAAAGAAAAAGAAAAGAAAGAGAAAGAAAAGAAAGGAAAGAAAGAAAGAAACTCAACTCTCAGGGCCTACACTATAGTTCTTTTTATTGTTGGGTGTATTCTACATTTTGAGTGACTACAGTTGATAGAACCATTCACCTCTAGAAGGATATCCAGATTGTTTCCAGTTTTTGACTGTTTCATTTATGAACATTCATGAATAAGTTTGTGTGTGAATGTAGATTTCATTTTTCTGGAATAAATGCCCAAGAGAGCAATTGCAGAGTCTTATGTTAAAATGGTTCTTTGTTTTAGAAGAAGTTGATGTTGATGGACTCGTTTTCAGAGGAGCTGTAGCATTTTACATTCTCACCAGCAGCAGATGAATGATCAGCTTGCTTTGCTGGCATTTGGGATTCTCACAAGCTCTTTAGCTATTCTGATAAGTACGTATTGATGGCTCACTGTGGTTTTATTTTACATTTTCCTGGTGGCTAATGATATAGAACACCTCTCCCCCCCCCATTTTACTGAGATATTATTAACCTACAATGTGTAAGTTGAAGGTATACAACATGATGATTTATCTATATGGTGAATTGATTACTGCAATAAGGTTACTGAACACCTACATCCCCGCACATGTTTATCTTTTCTTTTGTAGTGATAAAATTTAAGACTTACTCTCTTAACAACTTTCAAGTATATCATAATCATTGTTAGTGATAGTCACCATGGTGTACATTAGATCCCAGAATATACTCACCTTACAGCTAGGAATTTATATCCTTCAACCAACATCTGCCCCTTTCCCCCATCCCTGGCCCTGTCCATTATTACTTTACTCTCTTTATGAATATGACTTTTTTAGATTCTACATGTAAGTGAAAACATACAGTATTTATCATTCTCTGACTTACTTAGCAGAATGCCCTCAAGGTCGATCCATGTTGTTGTAAGCAGTAGAATTTCTTTCCTTTTTACGGAAGAATAATATTCCCTTATACACAAACATACATACATATACATATATGTATTCCATTACTAATGTGTGTGTGTGTGTGTGTGTGTGTGTGTGTATGTATCACATTTTCTTTATCCATCTGTTCATCAGTGGAGAGTCAGATTTTTTGTGTATTTCTGTATCTTGGCTATTGTAAATAATGCTGTAGTGAACATGGGAATCCAGATATCTCATTGAGATCCTGATTTCAATTATTTTGAATATATACCAAAGGGATTGCTGGATCGTATAGTAGTTCTACTTTTGATTTTTTGAAAGAACTCCCATATTGTTTTACATAGTGGCTGTATCTATTTACATTCCCACAAACAGTATACAAAGTTTCCAATTTCTTCATATTATTTTTCAAACTTACCTTTGTTTTTTGATAAAAATCTATCCTAACAGTGTGAGGTGATATAATTTTAACTTGCATTTTCTTATTAACTAATGGTGCTTTTTTTTTATATACCTGTTGGCTATCTGAATGTTTTAGGGGAAATGTCTGTTCAAGTCCTTTGCTCAATTTTTAAATGGGTTACTTGTTTCTGCTTTGTTTTGTTTGACTGTTGAGTTACATATTTTGGAAATTAACCCTTTATCAGATATATGGTTTGAAAATACTGTCTCCCATTCTTAATGTTGTCTTTTCATTCTATTGATTATTTCCTTTGATCCATAGATGCTTTTTAGTTTAATATAGTCTCACTTATCTATTTCTATCTGTATTTCAGGTGCTTTGGGGTGTCATATCCAAGAAATTATTGTTAAGACTTTCCTTATATTTTTTAAAGGAGATTTACAGTTTTAGGCCTTACATTTAAGTCTTCAATTCATTTTGACATTATTTTTGTGTGTGGTTTTAAGGTTGAAGTCCGACTTATTAATTTTTTTTTTTTTTTTGCATGTGAGTATCCAGTTTCCTCAACACAATTTCTTAAAGAGATGATTCTCCCTCCTTTGTATATTCTTGGCATCCTTGTTAATGATCAGTTGACCATATTTGCTTGGGTTTAATTATAGGCTTTCCACTATGTTGCAGTGATCTAGTGGTCTGTTTGTATGCCAGTGCTGTGCTATTCTAAGTACTGTAGCTTTGTGAAATATTTTGAAATCACAAATTTTATCTATACAGCTTTGTTCTTCATCAGATTGCTTTGGCTACTTTGGGTCTTCTGTGGTGCCCTATATTAGGATTTTTTTCTATTCCTGTAAGAAAAAATGATTTTTTAAATCGTGATTTTGATGGGGATTACATTGAATTTGTAGATCAGTTTGGGTAGTACGGACAGTTACATGTTTTAATCTCTGAGCACAGAGTTTCTTTCCATTTATTTGTGTCTCTCAGTTTCTTTCATTATTGTTTTGTTGTTTGCAGAGTACAAATCTTTGAAGACTTTGTTATTTCATTCTTAATAATTTTACTCTTTTTGGTGTTATTGTAAATGAGGCTGTTTTCTGAATTTGTTTTTAAAATGGCTCTTTGTTAGTGTATAAGAACAATTGATTTTGTATGTTGATTTTATATCCTGAAACTTTACTGAATTTAGTTATTAGTTCTACAGGTATTTGTGTGTGTGTGTGTGTGTGTGTGTGTGTGTGTGTGTATGGGGTCTTTAAGGTTTTCGAAATTTAGGATCATGTCCTGGTCAGAGATAACTTTATTTCTTCATTTCCAACTTAGATTCCTTTTTTCCTAGGACTTCAGTACTATGCTGAATAGAAGTTGTAAAAGTGGGTATTCTTGTCTTGATTCTGATGTTTTAGGTTTTCACCATTCAGTCCAATGTTAGCTGTGAACTCGATTTTTCCTGAGACAAAGCTAATATTCTATAGTTTGGCATGTGCTTCCTTCCTTCATTCATTCAATAAATACATACTGAATGGCTATAAGGTGCTAGATACTATTAATACCTGGTGAACTTGTTGTTAGAATCTTCAAGATAATAGAAATGCTTTTCAAAATAGAATTTGAGCCATATTCTTAAATAAATTGAAGAGGAATGCATCATTAGGTAGTAAGTTATTGGTCTGAAGCATGAAACTATATACTTTTAGGGAAATTTTAAAGTTTCATATTTAATTACTTAGGTTGTATTTCTATGTTTCCATATAGTCTCTCACATTTTATCACATATTTAGAGATTTTGTTTTATTTTTAGAGACTCAGGATTTTGCACTGAGTCATGATGTTTCTTCTAAAAGATTGATGACTACTATATGTAGAGAAAGTATGTCTAACAAAAAGCTACTAATTTTAGAAATACCCTTATGTGCCTTTGAAATCATCAGGGCTGTGAAAAAATTAGGGGTATTATGACCATCTATAGAAAACTTCACAATGTTTGCAAATCATTTCTGGAAATATGTATCATACTGCTCTTATTAGAAAAATACTACTACTTTATGGAATCATGACATAATGTAAAAAGAGAGAATTCTGATCCAAAATACTTTCTCCTAATATTTTCCATTTTTCCTACTCAGAAAATAAAATTAAAACAACATGAGTTTAAATTTCCTACATTTTTTTGATGGATCAATTTCTCTGCACAGAAGTCAGTGATTAAAAAAAAGTAATATGATGATGTCTTCCCACTAAGTATTTTTCCTTCTTCATATTTACCAATCAACACTTCCTAAAGTAGCTACCATCAAACCTTGGTGTGTTTCTCGTAATAAGCCAATGTGTTTGGCAAATTCTTCCTATTTAGCCTATTAGTATATTAGAATCTCTGAGAAGGCATTCAGCCCAGACACGAATTTTATCTTATTTTGCTCAGACTTAATGGATCACTGAACTTGTTTTTAGAACAACAATTTTCCCCTAAATCATGTATTCACACAATGTATTGTTTTTACAATACCTCAATCAATATGGTGAATGTTTATGTATCTGTTCACTTTTCATATTTTTTGTGTAAAGTATAATGCTGGAATATAGACAGCTCTGATTTGCTGAGTAGACAACATGTGCCAGGGATTCTTCCAAGTGCTTTTAAAATATAGTATCAGTAAATGCTCATATGCATTTTATATCCTAAGTACTTTAAAGATTCCCTTCTAGAGCTGTTGGACTATACCCAGAAAGTTAGGCTAGTTGACTAAAGTTGTACAGCCTATAGATGTAAACTCAAACCAAGGCAGTCTGACTCTAGAAAAGTAAAATTAAGAGGATGTTGAAAAATGGAAGATTTGGGTTTATGACTAAAAAATATACAATATTGTAAGATTTTTTAAAAACCCTAAAAGCCTTTCTTCAGTATTGAAGTAGTTTCTGTTTCTGAACAAAAGCTGCCCAATGGCAATGATCAAATTAATTATTTGAATATAAAAATGTATTCTAAGATAAATAAAAAATTGGAAGCTTTTCATAGAAAGGAGAAAAAAAAATGTTTGAGACAAAAGTCGAATCTGCAATGAGAAAGGTGACTGACACATAATCTGCCAGGGAAGCTAAAGACAAAGTTCAAGATTAAGGGGCAGGTATAATCATCTGTATATAGAATATAAGAAGATGGCAAAAAATTAGGAAGAATATAAAAAATATGAGTTATGTTCCTATATACCAGCAATGAACAGGTGAAATTTAAAATTAAAACCCCAGTATAATTTACAACCCCAAAATGAAATGCTTAGGTATAAATCTAACAAAATATGTGCAAGATCTATATGAAGAAAACCAAAGAAATCTGATGAAGGAAATCAAAGAACTAAATAAATGGAGAGCTATTTCACATTTATGGGTGGAAATACTCAATATTGTCAAGATGTCAGTTTTTCCTAACTTGATCTATAGATTTAGTGCAATCCTAGTCAAAACTCCAGCAAGTTATTTGTGAATACAAACAGATTCCAAAGTTTATATGGACAGGCATACGGTCCAGAATAGCCAAGTCAATATTGAAGAAGAACGAAGTTGGAAGACCAAAATTACCTGAATTTAAGGCTTATTATAAATCTCAGTAATCATGACCATGTGGTATTGGTGAAAGAACAGATAGCACAACAGAAAGAATAGAGAGCCCAGAAATAGACCCACATAAACATAGGCCACTGATCCTTCACAGAGGAGTAAAGACAATACAGGAGCAAAGATAGTCTTCATCCAGTGGTGCTGGAACAACTAGACATCCACATGCAACAAAATCTAGACAAAAACCTTACACCTCTTACAAAAATTAACTAAAATGGATAAAAGACCTAAATGTAAAATGCAAAATGATCAAACTCCTAGAAGATAATGAGAGCAAGCCTAGATGCCCTTGGGTCTGGCAATGACTTTTTAGGTATGACACCAAAGGCAAAATGCATGAAAGAAATTATTGGTAAGCTGGGCTTTATTAAAATTAAAAGAAATTCTCTTCCTGTAAAAAACAATGTTAAAAGTATCAGAACCTGAGCCACAGACTGGGAGAAAAATATTTGCAAGAAACACATCTGGTAAAAAACTCAAAATACACAAAGAACTTCTAAAAATAAGAACAACATCCTAACCAAAGACCAAAGATCTTAACAGACACCTCACTGAATAAGATATGCAGGTGGTAAATAAGCATATGAAAAGGTGTTTCACATCATAGGTCATCAAAGAAATGAAAATTAAAGCAACAGTGAGATACCACTACACACTTACTAGAATGACCAGAGCCTGGAACACTGACAACACTGAATGTTAACATGGAGGGAAACAACAGGAACTTTCATTCATTACTGGTAGGAATAAAAATTGTACAGATACTGCGGAAGAACTTTGGTGGGGTTTTTTTGTTTGTTTGTTTTGTTTGTTTTTTTTACACAAAACTAAACATACTTTTGCCATAAAATACAGCAGTTTTGCTCCTTGGTATTTACTCAAAGGAGCTGAAAATTTTTCCCACACAAAAACCTACCTATATATGATATTTACAGCAACTTTATTCCTCTTTGCCAAAACTTAGAAGCAATCAAGGTGTCTGTCAGTAGGTAAATGAATAAATAAACTGTGGTACACCCAAATAATGGAATTTTATTCACTAAAATTAAATGAGTTGTCAAGCCATGGAAAGATATGGAGAAGCCTTAAGTGTTTATTGCTAAGTGAAAGAAGCCAACTTCAAAAGGGAAAATACTGTATGATTTCTACTACATGACATTCTGGAAAAAGCAAAAGACTGCAATAAGATTAGCTGTTGTCAGGGGTTGAGAGTAGAAGAGTGATGAATAGGTGGAACACAAAGGATTTTTAGGGCAGTGAAAATATTCTACATGATCCCATAATGGTGGATACATGGCACTGTATTCGTCCACACTCACAGGATGTACAACACCAACAGTGAATCACCATGTAAACGATGGACCTTGGGTGTTCATGTAATTTTCATGTATGCTCACCAGTTGTAGTGAATGTACCACTCTGGTGAGTATATTAATAATGATAGAGGCTGTGTGTATGAGGGAGGAGAGGGTATAAGGAAAATCTCTGTCCCTTCCCTTCAATTTTTCTGCAAATCTGAAACATAACTCTAAAAAAATCTTAATGTATATATTTTAAGTGGGTGATATAAAACTTACAGAAAGTGAAAGAATAGTGTTGCCTAAAAAGACCAAAACCAGGGGTACCTACCTGGGTGGTTCAGTGGGTTAAGCCTCTGCCTTCAGCTCAGGTCAAGTCTCAGGGTCCTGGGATTGAGTCCTGCATCGGGCTCTCTGCTCAGTGGAGGGCCTGTTTCCCCCATCCCCTGCCTGCCTCTCTGCCTGCTTGTGATCTCTTTCTCTGTCAAATAAATAAATAAAATCTTAAAAAAAAAAAAAAAAGCCCCAAACCAGAAGAGGTCTCAATGGAAAAATTTTCTATCAACAACAGCATTCCGCCATGTACAACTTCCGTGGACATTCCTCCACCTGGGACTGTCTAAGGTAGTGGTGTCAACCACATGCTTCTAGTACCTGGAAAAATAATGTTGAGGGTATAGCTTTTAATACAAGAATATAATTAAGTAATTCTAAGGGAAAATAAATTGCTACTCATACATAAAGTAACAAAAGAGAACGTACTAGGTCTAGAAAAGAAAACAGTGTTTGCTGCCTGGCAAAAACAGACTAGCTTGGACATCTCGGAAAAGAAATTACAGTTAGTAAAATATTGAAGAAGGATCCAAATGTGATTGTGGAGTTAAGATAGGAGATCGTAATAAAGATCATAATAATAATAGGAAAGATTAATGTGGATATAAGCATTGTTATACGCACTTAAGATGAATTGTTCAATAAATATTTGCTAAAAGCCTGAATGAAATCCAGGGTGAGATGATATAAGGAGAACATGATTTGTTCAAATACAGAGAAAGAATGGAGAATATTAGCTAATTTTGTCTGTGCTCCTATATGGAAAATTAATGACATTTCAAACACAAAGTGCATGAAGGCTTAAGAGAAATAACGGGCCATAAAAGTTCTAGATCTAGGCGTTCAAGTGCCAATTGTTGAATAAAATGATTAAGTAGAAAAATTATTCTTTATTCTAGGAATTTAGATGATTATATGATGATCTTATGACCTGCAGCAGAAAATCAAAGCAGATCAATATGAAGTATTCTGTCTTATGTGATTTCCCATATGTGGCCTATGATCCTTTGATGTTTTCATTTACATTAAGAATTTATATGAAGGGTCAGGTATAATAAAGTCTGAACTGGCTGGAACCATGAAGCAAAGTTTTGCCAAGTTCCTCTGACTTACCATTTTTAAAGAATCTTTCTGTGTGGGAATAAATATTTCTAACTTATCCAGGGCACTGTTCTTCTAGTACTGGGCAGGAATCAAGGATTGTAGCAGTGAGACTATGGATATATTACAACAGAATGTCCTCAAAAGTTGGTAAGAGCAGATATAGGTGACACAGCTTCCTGAGTTCCTTTCCACCAGTCCTTTGAGATCTGGTGCTATGTGTTTTCTATCATATTAGACTTACTTGAAATCACACCTGTTCCCTCAACTTACTCAAAAGGCCTCAAAGATAGTAATCATTCTTTCTTTATCTCTATATATCCAAAGCCTATAAAATGGCATTGAAAAAGTATTTGAGTTTAACTGATTTAACTGGACAATTCTGAGGGAGTTTGGAGTGCACATGTTCTGGGTAGAGGCTTTTCTCAGAAGATGACAGGAGTTAAGCCAGGTCAGGCAATGAGATGGAAGATTCTGTTTTACTGCTTTAGAAATAGTGTCACTAGAGAATCTTGTGTTATTTGGGGGCAAGAAATTGCTCTGCTGGAGTTGTTCATCTTTTTAAGATTTTAAGATCTTTTTAAGAACTTTTCTTCTTAAAGCCCTAGGCTTATTCTATAAGCTCAAATCTTTCTCCTAAATACTTTAGTTTTATGAAAGTGGCTTTCCACTTTTATCTTTGCAAAAATCTGTAAGCAGCTAGGGTGTTTTTACCCCAAATGAGATTTCCGTCACTGTTTTGAAAGGGAAGACCACATCTTCAGCAGTGCTGGGTTTTGTTTTTTGTTTTGCTTGTTGGTTTTGTTTTGTTTTTTGTTTTTTTAAAATCTGGACAGTGCAACTTTAAGGTTGTGGGAGTTTGCCAGTGGGGTCTTCTGGAAACTGATTTTCTGGAGAGAGAGAGAGATGAGTTTGACCCTAGTCTAGTTCTTGCAAATAAAATGCATTTTTTTGCTATTTTTGTAATGTTTATTGGCCTGTGGACAGCTGCATGTATTTTGTTTTCTGTTTTTAAATCAGTGTAATGTTTTATTTTAAGATTTTTTTACTTATTTATTTGACAGAGCGATATCACAAGTAGGCAGAGAGATAGGCAGAGAGAGAAGGAGAAGCAGGTTCCCCTGCAGAGAGCCCGATGTGGTGCTTGATCCCAGGACCCCGAGATCATGACCCGAGCCAAAAGGCAGAGGCTTAATCCACTGAGCCACCCAGGTGCCCCTGTACTTTGTTTTTAAGCATGCACTGCTGTTTTCTACAATTGCATTAAAGTCCACTTCCTATACTTCTGTTCAAAGGCACATTTTTCCTTAAATGCCTATATCAAAAAATACATTTTAAGTGATTAAAGTGGGTGATTAAAGAATAAATATGCTACAGGGGCACCTGGGTGGCTCAGTGGGTTAAAGCCTCTGCCTTCAGCTTGGATCATGGTCCCAGGGTCCTGAGATTGAGCCCCACATTGGGTTCTCTGCTCAGCAGGGAGCCTGCTTCCCCCTCTCTCTGCCTGCCTCTCTGCCTACTTGTGATCTCTCTCTGTCAAATAAGTAAATAAATAAAATCTTAAAAAAAAAAAGAATAAATATGCTACAAATGAGTGAAAATAGATGTACAATTGTTTTATTTGCTTCTTTGGAAGATAAATATTGCTATTTACTCATACAAACAGTTCTTGAACACCTAACATTTACATAGTACAGTGAAATTTCTCTTTAAAAGTTTTTAATGAAACACAAATAAGCTTAGAATTTTTTTTTTGTTGCTGTTACCAAATCTTAATAGTCCAAGCATATTTTATAAAAATAGATAATATGTTTATAATGCACTGTCTTTACTAATAAAGTCTTCACGTACAGGTTAAAAAAATCTCTCAAATTTTCATAAGACTTATAAGTTTAACAAATTTTCCACAATACCATCTCACTCAACTGATGCCACACCTGGGACAGTTTACTCATTCCACTTCACCGTGTGCTCTTTCCAACTCTAATGCAAAATCCCAATTTATACAAGATCTTTGCTCTCTGCAAATTTCTTAAAAAAAATCACATTTTAATAATTTTAATAGGGACTAAATGTAGCTACAGAATTACATATATGACAAAATTGTGTATATTGTTTTGAGTTTGTATTTTTTTTGATTTTTTGAGACTCCACCTAAAAGTGATATACAGTATTTTACCTTCCTCTATCTCACTTATTTCACTTAGTGTAATACCTTTGAGGTCCATCCACATTGTCACATGAATAATATTTCATTGTATTGTACCACATCTTTTTTATTCATTCATCTTTGAAAAACTAAATTGTTTCCTTCTTTTGGCTATTTTAAATAATGGTGCAATAAATATAGGGGTGCACATAGTGTTTTCATTGTCTTCAGATAAGTACCCAGAAGTGAAATTTCTGGACCATATGGTAGTTCTGTTTTGAATTTTTTTCACAGTGGCGACACCAATTTACATTCTCATAAGAGTTCACAGGTCTCTTTTTTCTACATCCTTGTCAACGCTTGTTATTTCTAGTCTTATTGATAATAGCTATTCTGACAGGTGCTTATAATCAAATATAAGTTACATATTTGATTATAATTTCTTGTCAAAAAGGCAAGGGAAGATACCAATATTGGATCAATTAACAAAACCCATGTAAATTTGGGTAGATGAGAATTTCCTGTATTTTACAAGATGCATTCCATTACACAGACAATGATTGCCTGCTCTATGCATCTATTTCATGACTTCTTAAATTTCTTATTTATTTTTTAAAGATTTTATTTCTTTGACAAAGAGAGGCACAGTGAGAGAGGGAACACAGCAGGCGACCTGACGCAGGGCTCAATCCTAGGACCCTGGGACCATTACCTGAACTGAAGGGAGACACTTAATAACTGAGTCACCCAGGTGATCCTTGTGACTTTTAGTTTTAAACAATTTTTCCCTTAAACATTTCTGTTCCTTACAATGAAGAGATCGCTGGCTTGGTCCTGAAATCTGCTGCTAATCTTCAATAAATCATTTAGATTCTTTGTAATCCATTTTTTATTTTTATACATCAGTGATTTGGGTGAAACAGATTCCAAATAACAGCTCATATTCTTCTATCATTATGAGGTTGTTACACATGGGATGTTACCTTAGACGGAGAGAATTTCCATTAAAGGTCTCAGTCTGAAACAGTGGACTTATTGTCACAGAGTAACCCAGAAGGAAACAGGTTGTGCATTGGAATTTGTCACTGAAGGAGAAGAGGCTGTGGTGTTCATCCATCAACTCTGTTCTTTGTTGGTTGAGGATTTCCCTGGGTGGGTGGAAGCTAACTATCCCTGCAGTTCTCTGTAGCCCATGTGCATGGGCTAATTGGTCTTCTAACCATTTGGAAAAAGTCTTGAGGGAGGAAAGCAGGGAGACATGGTAGTGCATGCTTGAGGAAGCATACAGGAAATAAGAGGAGGGCTGAAGATGTGATGAGGACATAAAAATGCCACTTACAGTGCTTGATTAACTGGTCAAAACCCAAGACTCTAGTGTGTGGGCCACCTGCATGCCTGTATGCTGACAAGAGAAAGAACTGCTGTCGTCTAGATGGCCCAAGTAGCTAGAAAATTTTAAAATGTCTTTATTACTTCAAATCCATAGGACTTCTCACAGAAACTAACTTTATTTGTGAACTCCTCTATATTTATAGAGTTCTCACTCTTCATCTCACTCCTGCCATTAGCCTAACTGAACTGAATATCATGAAGAATGCAGTTATCAGCATCATAAATTCACTGTTCTTTGATGACTTCAAATCCGTTGATCATCTCCTTTATTCCACTTCAGCAAACCTCTCATGGACACACCAATATCTTATAATCAATTGAAACTTCACCACCATCAACTTTAATACACAACTCTTTTCCCATACTTCCTCTTTTACAGCTCTCTTCCCAGAACCCCTCATCATTTAACTCACCTAGATATACTTTTATGACTTCTCCATTTTCTCCCCAAATCTCCCAATCCTTCCTAATACTTATTTTCCTCTCAGGAGAATCTGTACCAGTGATAGGATACATAAATGAGCATATTTAATTCTCTAACTGTAGGATCATTCATTCATTGTTTATTCATCCATTTGGCATTGGAAGTCACAGTGCTAGGGACTGTGGATATGAAGATAAAATGAGAAATTATCCCTCAAGCTGCTCATAGTCTAGGAGAAATAGAGGAGAGCTGCCTTCATGAACAAATAGAAAAAGAAAAAAAAAAAAACAGTGTGGTAAGAGAAATATCGAGATGTGAACCATATGAACTAGAGCACCATGAGGGCACTTAGCCCAGTAAGATCAAGGAAGAATTTCTAGAAGTGGTGCTCAGTGACCTGGGTTATAAATAGTAAATCAGAATTATCCAGCTAAGGAGAGGGTGAGGATATTCTGGTTGAAGGACAGAGTGTTAATTAAAACAAAGGTAATATCACAGCATGTTGAGTGCAGAGAATTACAAGCAGGTCAGTTTTTCTGGTACATCAAGAGTTGAAAAGAGACTTATAAGAAATAAGGAAATCATGACCTGGTGGAGTATTTGTCCTGTGACAGGACTAGGGCTTCAGTTCTTAGGTGATTTTCTATACTTATTTTTTATTTCCTAATGATTTCACTAAATTTTTCTTGGGTGGCTCAGTTAAGCATCTGCGTTTGGCTCAGATCATGATCCCAGCATCCTGGGATCGAAACCCGCGTTGGGCTTTCTGATCAGCAGGAAACCTGCTTTCCCTCTCTCACTCTCCCTGCACGTGTTCTTGCTCTCGCTGTCTCTCTCTCTCTCCCTGTTAAATAAATAAATAAATAAAATTAAAAAAAAAAAAAGTCTTCACTGGTTTTGAATTGCCACCTCCAGTGGAGATTTTTACTTAAAAAAATGTATCTCCATTGTTGTTCCCTCTTTCTTAAAATTTTTTCCCTCAGCTTTGTGGTCATAAAATCCTATCAGAAGGGTTAAGGTGAGGTAAGCAATTTGAGAAAATGGACCAAATTAATCTACTCAAACCTGACACATGGAGGGGTGTGGCAGAGGAAATTGCCTAATCAAGGTAGACAAGATCAGTGCTCTGAGAGCTCCCCTGGGACAGAGCAGTGAGTTCATGAGCAAAATGATAATTTGTCAGCATTTGCTTAGAAGTTGCTTTGACACAGGTGTTTGATTCAGAAAACTAGAAGTAATCTTAGACTCTACCCTCTGCTTCCCTTACCTCCAGGTATCATTTACCAAACCTCACCTTGTATTCTTTACCCTTCCTACTCCAGTGACCTCATTGGATATCACAGAGCCTTTGAAACAAAGCTTCTTGCATGGTTATCATTTGAAAAAATAAAGGGATACATCAATGAAATTTATAGCATTTTGGAATAACTGCCTTCAGGGTAATATGGACAAATTTGTATGAGATAGAAACTTGGTCTCAATTGTGACTTTGATATAGAGGCCTTCATATACAGTGATGATAGCCAAGGTGGTTGATACATTTTTCCCTTTATTAAAATTAAAATGGTTAATAATAAAAAGCTCATTAAGTATTAACCTCCACATTACTCAAATTAACAATGCAGACCCCTATGCTCCTTTAAGGACAATGTGTAGTTGTTTTTTGTTGTTGTTGTTATGTTTCATCAGTAACTTTCACTGTTCATTTTAATGGTTGGTATTTAAACAAGGGTAAAGTAGAAAATTATAAATAATGTATGATGCAGATTTATAGCATGGTGCAAACAATGTGCAACAGTTAGAGGGATAGTTAATCAGGTTACTATAGTTTGAGAACAGTTGTATTGGTTAGTTTAATTATTTATGTGAGCACAGCATAGGAAATGGTATTTAATTAATTCACATTTCTATTTCCCTGTATTTCAAAATGCCCTACATAAATGAAGTTCAGTGACCTGCATGTCCTTAGGAAATCTTAGTTCATGTGGATGTTCTCTAGTAAGATTACATTTCCTATTATGAAAACTTATGTATTTTAAAGGTCACCTTTACTTAAAGCATGAGTTGAAAAGGATGCATAAAATCTACCAAAGGGAAAGTGTTATAAATGTAGAAAAATATTAACATAAGGATAAGAAAGCAAGTGTAATTTTAAAAGACATACACAGGTGGAATAAATCCATTGTGGTTAGAGAGCAATCTTGCTTACTACCACACTGACATAAATTTAAAATACCTTAAAATGATTGTACAAGTTGCTGACAAGCATTTTGGATATAAACAACAAAAAAATGTGTCAAGGAACTTTAAATTACATTCTAAGTAACAAGAAAATGGATTTAAATCTTTTGTGCTTTTGCAGCATCAGCTGTGGCTAATAATTTTAATATAAAATGAAGCTTCTTTGTAGTATAGAGAAGTAAATATTTCCAAAATACAAATATACAGATATATTGTTGTATTTATGGTTGACAGATTACCAGTCTTACAAACTTCATAAAATCAAGAACATTCACAGCATGTCATTTTCTATTAGCACCACTCTTTGTGATCAACCAAATGATGTGAGCTAGCTTTACTAGAGGCTAGAAGTCTATATTAAAATCAATTAGGAAGCTAGGTAATAAAAAACAGTAAAAAATATCAGCACTCAAAGTTTTTTAGGGTTGTGTTTAGATCGCTTCATATGTTCACTTACAAAGAGTTAGGAACAACTTTGTTGCAATTCCTTATTACATGCCATACCTTTGGCATTTTATTAGGGAAATCTAATACTCCTAACAACTTTATGGAGTAGGTACTATTATTATTTCTATATCATAGATAAGGGTAGTCATGAAGAAAAGTATATCTGACACTAAGCACCATATTCCGCACATATATGGGATTATACAGTATTTGTCTTCTTTGATTTATCTTGCTTAGCATAATGTTATGACTCAGCTTTCCTGTCTGAGTGGGAGCAGGCCAGTCAGTAGAGCCAGTAAAACTGTGCCTAAGTCAGGCAAACCTATACCCTCCCGAGTTTGATGGTCAAACTGTACCACTGTCTTGGTTCTGCTGATTAGCAAAAGTGCTGGTTGTGACTGTTACATGGATCCTGCTGGGGGGAACTTAGTCTGCCAAGATCTGAGTGCTGGTCATTTTGAGCCCTTACCCACCTTCTCCATCAGATTCAGATGGTGGTTGAGCCTACAGATTCCCCTGCAATCCCTGTGGGGTGACACTAGAGTGGAGGCTCCCAATAGGCAACCCACAATGTTGGGGGAGATGAACTATTAACTTTAGGCTCTTTTCCCACTGGAGGAAACATAGCTGACAGATTCCCTCTTGGTATGGTGCTGTGCTGGCCTGGGGGTGGGGCAACATGGCGAACAAGTAGCTGTTTCACTTTTGCGATCCTATCTGTCTAGGTCTCTGTGGTGCAGTGGGGTACTTCATCATCTCTTCCATGTTCTAGGATTCTTTCACTGTTGTTTATCCATGAAGTGTTAAGTTTTCTTTGTGAGAGGGAGTAAAGTCAGGAATGACCTCTGTTGAAATCTTGATGATATCACTCTCCTTTCATGATGTGATTCTAATGAATATCCTTAAACCCCAAAATTCCCATTGGGGTTTAAGAAGCATGCCCAAATGGAATTGTGTTGAATTATGTTTGCTAAGCCTAAAGGTCAAGAAAACAGCTTTTATTAATAATATTCTTTTTCCCTTTTTATCTTTGGAAGATCTACATGCTTAAGCTTTTAAAAAATGTTTGCATTCATCATTAATATCAGTCCAATACCAATATTATTGCATCTGACCCTCATCCAATAATTTTCTCATCCTGGATTCTGTTTTATGATTAAATGATTAGCCATGATTTTCAACACTGAGCTTTTACTATTTGATATATAATGACTATATAATTTTTGAGTTTTTCTTATTTATTGATATTGTTCCTAAGATATGTACTTTATTCTAAGATGTCATTTGCATCCAGCTTCGAGTGTTTTGTGTCATGACATTGTAAAAGTCCACAAGAAAATGAGACCACCAACTAAGACTATGTAAAGGAACAATATTTCTGCGTTGGAGGTAACTTTTGCACTTTTCTGCTTATTTTTCCTGCCTCTAATAATATACTAC
This sequence comes from Mustela nigripes, assembly GCF_022355385.1. Taxonomy (NCBI): domain Eukaryota; kingdom Metazoa; phylum Chordata; class Mammalia; order Carnivora; family Mustelidae; genus Mustela; species Mustela nigripes. The sequence goes on from NC_081559.1 coordinate 151,090,516, forward strand.
TTATGAAATACGGATTGTGGAAATTGGAAGGAGGAAGTTGAATGTTGAAAGCTTTGGGCAAATGGAAAAATATATCATCCACATAAAATGTTATCAAAGTTTATCCTTTTGCATTGGATTTAGGACATTTTATTGTCTGTTCCTATGATACAAGTCAGTAAATTTTCCTTGTGAACTGAAAGCCATAGCAGTCTATGTATTCTGCTCATGAGCTTAGGATTCTAGAATTTAGGTTTCCAAAGTAGATGAGGTAATAGGAATAAGTGGGTAGAGGGGAAATGATCCTGGTAATGGCAACAGTTTTTTCTTCCCCTTCTGTACCCCTCTTTAGTGATGTCTTCTTCCCAGAAGTGTGTGTGACTGACACACACACACACACACACACACACACACATGACTTCTGATATCATACTTTCTGAAAATGCTACTGGAGCTCCTGAAAACCAATACCTCTTCTAGTGGAATTTGAGGGTGCCACTATTCTGTTAGGAATTGCCAGGAGCAGTAACAATGAAGCAGATTCCCATCTATGTCAGAAGTTTGCCAAGGCGTCATGTTAACTCTTAGGTTTACACCTAGAGTTGACTCTTGCCATTACTGAAATCATGAAAAACTCCCTTGCTATTTTTTGTTGTTGTTTTTAGATAAAGAAATTGAAGCTTGGAAAATTTTAACAGTTAGCTATAGATTACATGTTTATTAGTGTCAAAAGCAGGTCTTTGTAGTTCCACTTTGGAAAATACCTAGCTTCCCAAATGCCATATATTTAGTCCATAATCCTCTATATTTTTAAAAATTGTCTCTATTTTGTTTTTACCTCAGTTTCCTAAACTTCATCTCCCTTACACACCTCAATTGTAATCAAGTTACAGACAGAACTAGATTAATAGCTCCTAGAAACTATAACCTCCACCGACCCATGTTAACAAGTTATTTTCCTCTCATCCACAACTGTAGGCAGTGATGAATGTGTAGTTCAATTGACTCTTTTTATATCCTGTGCTTAAATTCATAATGGAACTGTCACTCAATGAGACAGTATTTGATGGTCACATTCTAACTGAAAAATTTTTTTCCTGACTGCCTGCAAGTATGTCCCCAAAGATAAAGTTTTAAACTCTTGAATGGTTGGTATATGCCTTTAATTGCATATATTAGCAACCTAACTCATAGATTTCCACAGTTATATTTTCTCCTAAAATAGCCTGATAAATATTTTTTATAACATGAATACTGATTCAAAAATAGAGTAGTTGTATAGGAAATCACTTTGAAGAATTCGTATATAGGTGCTTTGTTAAAAAACAGTTTCTCAGAAAGCATGGAAGATAGGCTTCCTGGGTGTGGAGGAGCGGTTTTTAGGACTGAGTCTAGAAAAAATAGCATTTCTGAGTATTATTTACAATCATAGGAATAAATGAAATTGAACTGAAGAGGATATTAACCTATGTTCCCAGCTTCTTATGTGTAATGAGAAGAGACACAACAGTCTGCAAAGATACACAAAAGAAATTTTATCTGGTTTGCTTTGCCTACTGGTACATTGCACATTTTATATTTCAATTAAAATTTTTAATTAAAAAATTTCAACTGTTGTAAGCATACTTTAACTAACATATTCCTCTGACCTCTAAAGTAAGTCTTTAGTAAGAAGTAATGAACTTGAATATTAACAAGATTCTGATCAAAAGATATGGAAATATATTTAAATTAAAATTATGTTGACATCATGTTAATGTAAAATGGTAACTCTCATCTAGTTTGAGGCTGTTTTAATCAGTATATTAAAATACATTTTAACATTTCACTACTCTAAATCCATGTAAATATGAGAAATTCTGAATTTTCATTTGATACCCTTTTAAATAATTTTAATACATAAAACTTTAAAAATAACTTGTGATCTTTTTTGTCAATTGTAGTACCCAGAAGAAGGATTCACTGGATGTAATATATGTGCTTTAATGTTACATATTAATGCATTTTAATAAATTTCATCTATAATGCATCATCCTGACCTATCTCTGACCAAGATGTCCATCTTTCCAGTGGGCTGAACTTTCTACCTGGTAACTCTATTCCATCTCTCCCTCTCATCCCCCCTTCCATCCTCCCTCCCTTCCTTCCTATATCAACCATTATTGCCATCATTTAAAGAATTCACAGTCTGGTTTAGGAAGTGGACATTTGGACAAATAAAATACTGCAAGTTCAGAAGTTGCCCATCCCATGTCTTCCTCCTCTGAACTGATCACCACTTGTATGAGTGGTGGGCTTGGCCCCTGAAATCAGATGTTATTAGATGAACTACCCATTACTATATAATCCTGAGGACAAGTGTTTCCCAATGTTCCCAAAGACATCCTTAAATATTTTATTTGTACTACATAAATAGAATCTTGATTTTATTTTCAGGTTATTATTTTGTGGTAGTTTTTGTTGCAAAAATAAAAAATAAAATGATAATACTAACATATTCATCACTGTAGGAAGTTTATTGATGCTCTAATTTGGAAACAAAATTTACTCTTTGAATCATTTTTTTTCTTTGAGTCATTTTTTTTTTTAAGATTTTATTTATTTACTTGACAGAGACACAGCGAGAGAGGGAACACAAGCAGGGGGAGTGGGAGAGGAAGAAGCAGGCTTCCTGCTCAGCAGGGAGCCCGATGAGGGGCTCAATCCCAGGGCCCTAGGATCATGACCTGAGCCAAAGGCATATGCTTAACGACTAAGCCACCCAGGCACCCCAGTGTCTGAATCATTTTTTAAAACAACATGTTTCCCCCCACCCCCAGCCCTCTGACTTGGCTCTTGTTTTATCAGTTTAACTCAAAATATTAGGGAATCCCAGTTTTCTGACATGGAAATTTTTTTTTTTTAAAGGAGACTATATTCTTGGATTGTCTTTCTTTCTAAAAAAAAAACTTAAAAATAATAAAAGAAAATATAGCTCCAGATTGCTGCAGTATTTACTGACAAGGGATGCTATTAAAATTCAGATAGGAGTAAGTATAGGTTTCAGGTTTCAGATAGGTAATTAACTACTAATGAATTCTGAACCTGAGATTCCTCTCCAGTAGAAATGATACACCTATCTTATTACTTTGTTGTGAGGAATAAACCAGGGTACATGAATAAGTGTACCTACCCAGTGACCAACTTATGTTAGAATCTCAATAAATGAAATCTTGTCTTCCACATGTGAGTTTACTTCTAATCTGTAAGTTCCTGGCACATTATTAAATGAATTATTCTCTGTGTCCTCCTAGATACATTAGTTGACCTTTTTGCCCTCTGTTTTCTTACCTTCTAAATAAGAAATGGAATCAGATAATATTCTAAGTATACTTCTATCTCAAAAACTCCTTTTAAAACTCCTTTTCAAACAGGGATATAAGGAAGATTGACCTGAATTTTACATTTGAAAAAAATGTAACTATATCCTAGAATACTAAAGTTTTGGATTTGAATGTAAAAATCTATCACTAACTATGAAGCTTTGGATCAGTGGTTAATTTCATTGAGCATCAGATCTTCCTCTTCATGAAATAAGGGCAAATAATGTTTATCTCATAAGTTTCACTTGAATATTAAATAGTGTAATGTCAAGAATCAAAGGCTTCTCAATTAATAATAATTATTATAATATTATGCTAATACTATAATCATTACGGTATTGTCATTATTGTTATTTCACTGTCTCAATTTTAGAATAGAGGCTTGAAAAATAATTTTATTGTAAGTTTAGTAAAAAGATTGTCTAAATAATATGTGTATTCAAATTCTTAGGGACCATGAGCCATTAAGGAAACACATGTTCCCTCATATTTAGTTCAGGGAATATTTATCTAAAAACATTTTTAACATTTTCATGTTTTCAAAAAGAAATTATTGAAAAATCTAAAATTTCCATATGCTGGGGCAACAGCAGTAGGGAAAAAAGCAAACCAACTCGGCTCACATAGAGTTTATAGTCTAGCATTAGGATTAGGTGATATACTTTATATCAGTTAGATTTCCAAGTAACAAACCACTTTACAATTAATGTTTTAAGACAATAAGCAGTTACTATTTCTCATCAATTCTGTGGGTTGGCTAGGAAAGTCTCCTGGTCTGCACTAGCACATCTTGTGGGTGACCTAAGATGAACTCATATGTCTAGAATTTGGATGGAGTACATGGTCAAGGGAGATGACTTGACCAAGGGTCTTTTTTTTTTTTTTTTAATATAACATACTTGCTTTAAGCTCCTGCACATGTACTAGTGGGTGCAGATTTCCCATAAGCAGAAAGAAAGAGTGAGCCCCATGTGTAAGAAAACTGTTAAGTCTCTGCTTAAATCATGTTTGCAGTTGTCCTATTGGCAAAAGCAAAGAACCTAGCAAACATAAGCCACTGTGGGGTAGAGTACTCAATCTACTACATAATCAGTTGACATGAGATTCAAAACTGGGGCTCTTAGGACCAGGAAAATGGGCTCAAAGAGACAATAAGAGCTGAGGGTAACCTAGCAGTCCAATGGTCTGAGGTTGAATGAAAGAAAAACAGTTACCTCCTAAGGGATCTTAGCAATTGAGAATCATGGAAAAGTCAGGTTTCAGTTGGAGCAGGAAGGGAAGGAAAAATTTCTAAATTGGTGAACAAGAAAAAAATTGAGGGAATAAGGAATTTTGATAAGGAGTGACAATGATTTCCTGAGGGGTTTGGGAGCTGAGAATGAGATCAAATTAAGAGATCAAAAGCCAAGTGATTAGGAGTAAGGTGAGAGTTTGGGGTTTATGCTGGAAATTGGTATAAGAAGAATAAATGTGTATCATAGAAGTTTTTCACTTAGAGTAACCTTGCTGAGGAGATATTAAAATGGGGTATTGTGTTTGCCATAACTGGTTCTACTAGAGAAAACTATTAAAGGACCAGACAAATAGTCATTTCAAGATTTGCCAGACTCTTCGTGGATCTGTCTGAAGACTTTTCATGACCAATAACAAATGTTGAAACTACTGTGTGTCCACCCTTGAACATTCTTTTCCATTCAGTGTTACTTTTTACTCCTTTGTAAGCATAGCCACCATTGAATCTCCACCATTCTAAAACTTAAAAGTATACATCTCACCCCCTCAGTGAACTATTGAGTGTACTTCTTTTTCTGGCATGTGTTCACTTGACTGATAAATAAAAACAGCTTTTTCTTCTTCTTCTTTTTTTGGAGAAGCTTTTTAATTTTTTGATAAGAGCCTTATAAGATGGTCACAGAACAAGTGCTGGTGAGTCTTCCAGGTGAGGGTGAGGAGAGCATCCTTCAGAACATGCAGATTTCTAAGAGGATGTGCAAAGTTCAGCAGGGAAAGTTGAGAGCATTCAGACCTCTAGGCCTCATGTCTAACATCCAGAACACAAAGAAACGTTTTTAATAGAGGATAACTTTTATAGTGCACACTTTGGCAACACGTGTGCTAAAATTGGAATGATAAAGAGAATTTTAGCATGCCCTGCATGAGGATGACATGCACATTTGTGAAGATATGTTTTATAAAATATATGCTCCCTAGGATCAACAAAATTTTCTATAAAGCTAGATGTTTTATGTATATAGGTAAAGTAAAAATCCCCCTAATTTATCTCTACATTTAGACATTGTTTTTAAACATTCTTATTTTATCTTCACAGTCAAATAGAGATTAATCATCTATGAATATATCTAAAGTAATAAATTTATTTACATGCATGAACTATTATTTATTCTTTAAAAATAGATGATTTTCAATTTAATGGTTCTACATTATTTTTAAGAAATTCTCTAGCAGTGCTCCTGATTTTAGCAGACTAAAATTTTGAGAATAAGTTCATTCTACCTATCCATAAACTTCATAATTTTAAAAGTCTTTATCTTACTGCCCAGACTTTATCTTTCCAGTTAGAGGACTCCTCATTTGTAGTCTGTCATTATCCAGAAGGTTCCCCATACCCTTGATCAACAGTAGAAAGGTTAAACTTCACTTTCTAAATCAGGATCTGAAGGAACTTGATAAGAGACAGCTAGAGTCAGGGATCATTAATCACTATCATGCTAGAAACATTGAGAAAAGTATCAAGAAATAAAGCATTGTAATTTGGGACCTTTCTTTTCTTCCTTATTTTTCTTCTTTCAAAATTTGAATAACATAGGTTAAGAGAATTAAGTTTAAAAATTGAGTTACTAACTAAGGCTTATGATAAAAATTTATTTTTGAAATGATACAGTCTTTCAAAATAGCACAGATTTTATATAATGCTTTATTAGTAAACTTGAAGTTAACTTCTTTCTCTTCAGGTTTAATAGACTCACACAAAGACTTGAAAAGCTGGAATTTTCTTATATTCCTCCTTGTCTCTCCATATGCCTTTATATCACTCCCTATCTCCATCCCTCAGCTGCCAAAAAGCCACCTATTAAGCTAGATCTAATATGTATATAATATTTTTCATACCTGTTTAGGATCTGAGGGGAAAACTATTATATATTTATTTTCATAATACTTTGCCTGAAGTAAATGATGGGTTATAATGTGCTCTGCAACCAAACTGACATGAGATTGTGTTGGGAAAAGAGAGGAAAGGAAGGAGTATGTCTGTATGTGCACGTATATGTATATGTTTATGTTAGAGAAAGAGCTAGAGTGTGAGCAGAAGATATTAAATTTTTTTGAAGAATATAGCACCTCTGTTGGATATATGATGCTGTGGAATTTAGACAACTGAGAGATGGTACATGGGAGATTGCTGATGCTATGGGTGTGGATTAATTCATTCAAGGAAAGTGTATAGAATGAGAATTGGAAAAATCCAAGAACAATTTTTGTTCACAAATACAAAATGAGAAGCTCTAAGTAGTAAGAGTTTGATCTGGACTTACAACCAGAAAACTGCTATTTGGTCACTAAGATATACGAATTTAAAAACTAAGATTTTCTTTAGGCTTCAATGGTAGTTATGAGAAGCACTGGAAGAAGCAAATGTTAAACAGTAATTATTGAACATTCCCTATGTGCTTTGAAGCATTTGAATCATATCCTATTGGTTTAAAATTAAAATAAAACCTAAAATGGATGATTGGAATACAAGCAAGTATTATGAGGCATATTTCAGATCCTTTCTATAAGTAAGTTGGAGAAAAAATAGGAGATGTTCATTTGCAAACAAATGATGATTCTCAGGGTGCCTAGGTGGCTCAGTGGGTTAAGCCTCTGCCTTCGACTCAAGTAGTGATCTCAGGGTCCTAGGATCAAGCCCCACATTGGGCTCTCTGCTCAGCAGGGAGCCTGCATCACCCCTCTCTTCCTGCCTCTCTGTCTACTTGTGATTTCTCTGTCAAATAAATAAATAAATAAAATCTTAAAAAATGATGATTTTCCTTGATTATTTATTAGTTATCAAAATCTCTCTAATAAAATTTCGTATACTTAAAGCAAATGCACAAAGTGGCTATCAACATGTAGTTAATTTATATATTTAACATATTTGTATTTCATTGATATATAATTGACACAAAGTATTACAGTAGTTTCAGGTGTACAATGTCATGATTTGACAAGTTTATACAACATGCTGTGCTCCCCACAAGGGTAGACATCATCAGTCACCTTATAACGTTCTTCTAACACTAGTGGCTGTATTCCCTAAATTGTGTGTTTTATTCCCATAATTTATTCATTCCATAATTGGAAGCCTGTATCTCCCACTCACCTTCACCTATCTTGCCCACACCCTACTTAACTACCCCTTAGGCAGTCATCAGTTCTCTGTATTTATGGGTCTCTTTCTGCTTTTTTTGTTTGCTTGTTTATTTGTTTTTTCACATTCCATATATAAATGAAATCATATAGTATTTGTCTCAGTTTGACTTATTTCATTTAGCATAACACACTTTAGGTCCAACCATTTGTTGCAAATGGCAAGATATCATAATTTTTTTCTTGTTTTTTTGTTTTTTGTTTTTTAACGGCTGAGCAATATATTCTAGTGTGTGTGTGTGTGTATTTATAAATAATGCTGCAATAAGCATAGAGATGCATTTAACTTTTTTGAGTTAGTGTTTTCATGTTCTTGGGATAGTATATGTGCTGCCAAAGCGAGCAAATTTGGATAAATACTATCCAAAGAATTTGTGGATTATATGGTAATTCTATTTTTTTTTTTTTTTTGAGGAATCTCCATCATGTTTCCACAGAGGCTGCATCAGTTTCCATTCCCACCAAAAGTTCATGAAGGTTCCTTTTCTCTACATCTTTGCTAACACCTGTTACTTCTTATCTTTTTGATACTAGCCATTCTGACAAGTGTGAGGTAATATCTCATTGTGGTTTTGATTTGCATTTTCCTGATTATTAATGATATTGAGCATCTTTTCACATTGCTGTTGACCATCTGTATAACTTTGGGAAAATGTCTATTCTGGTCTTCTGCCCATTTATAAAATCACTTTTTTTTTTTTTTGGTCTTGAGTTGTGTTAAGTTCTTAATATATAATATTTTGGATATTAACCTCTTCTTAGATATATCATTTGCAAATATCTTTCTCTATTCACTAGATTGTTTTTTTTGTTTTGTTGATGGTTTGTGAAAAGCTTTTTATTTTGGTAGTGCCAGTAGTTTAATTTTGCTTTTATTTACTTGCCTGAGGAAGTATATCTAGAAAAATGTTTCCATGGCCAGTATCAAAGGAATTAATGACTATATTTCCTTCTAGAGTTTTTATGGTTTCAGGTCTCATATTTAGGTCTTTAATCCATTTTGAGTTTATTTTTGTGTATGGTTCAAGAAAGTGGTCAAGTTTTATTGTTTTGCATGTAGCTGTCTGGTGTTTCCAGTACTATTTGAAGGGACTGCCTTTTTCCCCATTGCATATTCTTGCCTCCTTTGTCATAGATTAATTGATCATATAAGTATGAGTTTATATTTATATCTGGGCTCTCTATTCTGTTCCACTAATCTATGTGTCTATTTTTGTGCCAGTACCATACCATTTTGATTACTACAGCTTTGTGGTATAACTTGAAATCCAGAATTGTGATTCCTTCAGTTTTGTTTTCTGACTTCAAAATTGCTTTCACTCCATGGGTTCTTTTGTGGTTTCATATAAATTTTAGTATTATTTATTCTAGTTTTGTGAAGAATGCTCTTGGCATTTTGAAAGGGATTACATTAAATCTGTAGATTGCTTTGGATAGTATGGACATTTTACCAACATTTTTCTCCAAATGATGAGCATGGAATATCTTTCCATTTGTCTGTGTCATCTTCAATTTCTTTCATAAGTGCTTTATAGTTTCTGGAATACAGCTCTTTCACCTCTTATTAGTTTAATCCTGGGTATTTTACTATTTTTGGTGCAATTACAAATGGGATTGTTTTCTTAATTTCTCTGTTGCTTCTTTATTAGTACATAGAAATGCAATGAATTTCTATACATTGATTTTGTATCCTGCAAACTTACTGAATTCATTTATCACTTTTTTTTTCATTTATCAGTTTTAGTAGTTTTTTTGTGGTCTTTAAGATTTTCTGTGTTTAGTATGCTATCTCCAAATAGTCAAAGTTTACTTCTTTCCTACTAACTTGGATGTCTTATATTTCTTTTGGTTGTGTGATTGCTATGGTTAGTACTTCCGGTAATAAGCTGAATAAAAGCAGTGAGAGTAGACATCCTTGTGTTGTTCCTGACCTCAGGAGGAATGCTCTCAATATTTTACTTTTGAGTATAATATTAGCTATGTGTTGTGCATATATGGCCTTGATTACATTGAGGTATGTTCTTTCTAAACCTACTTTGTTGAAGATTTTTATCATGATACTGAATTTTTTATCATTATATTGGACTTTCTCAAGTGCATTTTCTGATCTATTGAAATGACTATATATTTTTATTTTTTCTCTTATTGGTGTGATTTGTCATATTGATTGGTTTGTGAATATTGAATTACTCTTGCAGCCTGGTAATGAATCCCACATGATTGTGTTGAATGATATTTTTTAATGTGTTATTGCATTTGTTTTGCTGATATTTTATTGAGGATTTTTGCATCTGTATTCATCAGAGATATTGACCTGTAGTTCTCTTTTTTTTATAGTGATTTTTATAAGTTTTAGGTATCGGGGTAATATGTTCCTTGTAAAATGAATTTAGAGATTTTCCTTCTTCTATTTTTTGGAATAGTTTGAGAAGAACAAGTATTAGTGCTTCTTTAATTGCTTGGTAGAATTTTCCTGTGAAGTTATCTGATCTTGGACTTTTGTGTATTGTAAGTCTTTTTTAAATTACTGATTCACTTTTATTGCTGATGATCAGTCTGTTCAAATTTAATGTTTCTTCCTGATTCAGTTTTCAGAGGTTATGTATTTTAGGAATCTATCAATTTCTTCTAGTTTGTCCAATTTGTTGGCATATAATTTTCATAATATTTCATAATCCTTTGTATTTCTATGGTGGCATTTGTTATTTCTTTTCTTTCATTTCTGGTTTTGTTTAGATCATCTCTTTTTTTGATGAGTCTGGGTAAAGGTTTATTGATTTTGTTGATCTTTTCAAAGAACCAGCTCCAGGACTCATTGATCTGTTCTATTGAGGGTTGTGTGTGTGTGTGTGAGCACACGCACGCGCATGCATGTGCATTGTTGCTATTTTATATTTTTCTTTTGTTTTTGTTTTTTAGTTTTTATTTCATTTATTTCTGGTCTAATCTTTATTATTTCCTTATTCTACTGATTTGGGTTTTTTTTTTTTGTTCTTTTTCTATTTTCCTTTAGGTGTAAGTTTAGGTGGTTTCAGATTTTCTTTCTTTATGAGGCAGGCCTGTATTGCTATAAACTTCCCTCTTAGAACTGCTTTTGCTGCATCCCAAAGATTTTGGACCATATGCTTATGTGTTTTCATTTTCATTTGTTTTACATTTGTTAATTTCCTCCTTGATTTTTTGGTTGACCCGTTGATTTTTAGTAGCATGTTATTTATCTTCCATCTATTTGTGTGCACAGTTCCACAATTCTGGTCCCTGACCCTGTTTCTATCCTCTTCTGTGTGGCCTCTTCTCTGCATTTAGTTGTGGAGTTTATTCTGCCAGTTTTTGGGTAATTTTCTTGGTTATTTACATTGATAGAGGTGTTACCTAGTTGTAGCTATAGGTGGAGGTGAGCTTAGGGTGCTACTACTCTGCCATCTTCCCTGGATGTCTCCAGTCATAGGGTTTTTAACACTTTGTTTTGTTAATATGGTACATTATGTCAATTGATTGGCAAATATTGATATATCCTTGTATCACTGGAATAAATCCTACTTGATCACGTTAAATGATTCTTTTAAAAAATTGTTAAATGTGGTTTGCTAATATTTTGTTGAGGATTTTTGCATCCATGTATGTGAAGAATATTGGCCTGTAGTTTTCTCTTTTTGTAGTGCTTTTGTCTAGTTTTGGTTTCAGGATAATTCTGGTATAAGGATGTATATTAAATATGTTAGTGTAAGTACTTATGGAGAATTAGCATGGGAGTGAGGTTCAGGGAAGAGAGACAAGAAATACAAGGAGACAAGGAATAAAATAAGACAAAACAAGAGAAGTATCTTTAATGTGTCTATAATATGTAATATACTGAAAATGGATATGATGAACTCAGCATGCTCTTTAAGATCAAGTGATTAATTTTAAAAAGCATTTTTCTTAATAGTACTGAATGTTAATAAATTATGAAAAAGTAAATTACAAAATTTATTTTTAAATGTGTATCATAGTTTCTAAGGGATTTAATGAAAAGGTATAATATTATATTTTCTAATGCTATCATTTGGAAATGTTTTGTTTTGAATGTGTGACTAATCTTTCTCAAGATACAACTTATGCTGGAAAAAGTTTTAATGTTTTAAATAATAGTCCATTTAAAGGAATGGATATTCAATATTAGCAAATATAATTCCAAACAAAGAATGAATAAAAAATAACTGACCCTTAGATACATATTAAATTTTGAGTTAGAACTAAATGAACAATATAAACAAAAATGTAATAACACTCCAATCAAAAGGCAAAAGAAAAATTTAACACCTATGTAATTTCTATTGGACCTATTAAAGAATATGATCTCTCTCTCTCTTTTCCTTTTTTTGTAAAGCAATGAAGTTCATACACATTCACTTAGGGCTGCAATCAATATTTATTGTTAATGCTTCTATTTTGTTTCTAAAACTTGCAAGTATTCACCATAATGAGATTTTAAGTAACTGCCCAAGGCAATACAGATTTTGTCATAAATAAGAAATTAGCTACGGCAAAAAGAGCAGCGTATTAACATGCGTTGGGCAACTGTTCCAGTTTTTCTTAGCCTGAACAGAGTGTTAGTCTCTGCCATTATCACACATTTTGCAGGCAACTTGTGAAGTTTTGTTATGGTTGTGTTTTCTCTCTCCAGTAAATGAGTCTTCCTATTTTAAAGTAGTTACTTTTACTTTTTTTTCCCTTTCAAGTAGTTATTTTTACTTTTCCTCTCCATCCTAATGGAGTCTCTGGAGTAGAATACACTTTACTAAATCCCTTAATAACTATTTTACAGTATAAGTACCAGTGCTAGCTTTTCACAATTTTTGCTAGGCATGATTTCAAGACAGTAAAGATAAACCTGTAATCTTATTGGCTGGTTCCTTATTTCATTTTTCTTCTTCACTCAAGTAAAGTATAAAGTGAAAGATGTAAGAGGGTAATTTATAGATATAGCCTCTAAACCCATAGTTTTTCATCTCATTGAACTCCCATTTGCTAGTTTTTCCTATTTTCTGCTAATAGAAATATCTTCTCAAGATTTCTCATGACTCTGCCATATTTTAAATTCTCAAACTTTATTATTGTTCAAGGCACACAGTCCTCGTCTGGTACTCAAGGCCTTAATTTAATCAAATTCCTATTGCTGTGACAGAATGTTAAATGGAATGTTCTCTGTGGCTTCAGAGATACTGTAGTGATCCCAAAAGCCAAGGAGGAGTATAAATGCATATCAGCTAAGCAGGACAGGTAAACAAATTGCACTGATTTTGCAATCCTCTCACAGTTCATGCCAAAGCTATATGAAGGGAGACTGGTTCCAATGGAAAAAACCAAGCTTAATGCTAGGTGCATTTCCTCTCTCCTCCCTCTGAGTGCTCCTTCTACCCTAAGCAATCTGAAAATTGCTTAAGAGAACACAAATGGAGAGCTGATTATGTGTCCACTGGATTTGAAGAGTAGTGATACCAAGAAAGTACTCCATACACCTAAAGATCAGAGACTGCTCAGAGTGAAGAAAGAGGCACTGATGTGTAGGATTCACTTCCACCCATTGGAGGCAGATTGTATTTCTCATGCTCCAGAGCTAGACCCCTAGGAAGAAACCTGGATTTAGATGATGTTGAAAGAAAATCACCAATGGAAAGAGCCTTTGTGGAGAAGATCCCATTGAAATCCAGGGGCGAAGAGGGTGCTTGTGTGTTAACACAAAATAAGATCCTAAGAGGTAAAAATCAGCATTTGGGCATATGTTACAGTGTGGGAGTACTGAAGCCAGGTATAATAGTACCAATCTAGTATGATCTTTTCTACTCGTTCCCTTTTCCTTGGCTTCTAGCCTTGCAGAAACTAGCAACAGTAGAGTTAATACAGGGGGAGTCAAAGACAAAGGGGAAAGGAAAGAAACCAAACATACTTGGATTCCCCAACTGTCGATGCCAAAACAAAATTAGATGGAAACTGGAATAAAGCAGGCAGGCTTTTTTTCACAGTGTGAAGTTGAACATTTGATATTAGACATGATTAGATTTTTTTGGAACTTGTAAACATATCTGTGTTAGGACAGAGATTGGAACAGCTATGGAGACTGCCATCTCCTCAAGAGTGAAGGAGGAACCAGGTGACATAAAGTTCTGTAAACTCATGCTCCCTCCTGTACCAACCCTGTATGAGTTATCCGTTACGGTACAATGTTATTTTTTTCACCCATCCTTTGTCCTCTACCCCTTACTTGGTTTCATTAATATTTATGTGCACTACACGTATTTATGGAAAAGAGTGTTCACTGAGTCAAAATTGAGGTTTTAAAATTTAAAAATTATGCTCATCTATTTTCTCCTACTTTGGACAGTGCCATCTTTTCTCTGAGACAATGATTACCACAGACTAAACTGGGGGTGAAGTTCATGGAGAACAAATGGTACAAGAAAGTGTGAGAGACAATTATCATATCTCATTTACATGTGGAATTTAAGAAACAAAACAGGATCAAGGGGAAGGGGGAAGGAAAAATAAAGATGAAATCAGAGAGGGAGACAAACCATAAGAGACTCTTAATCATAGGAAACAAACTGAAGGTTGCTGGTGGGGAAGAGGCAGAGGATGGGGTAACTGGGTGGTGGATATTAAGGATGTAACGAGCACTGGTATTATATAAGACTGATGAAGCACTGAACTCTACCTCTGAAACTAATAATACACTTTATGTTAGTTAATTGAATTTAAATAAAATATTTTTAAAAGTGTGAGAGAAAATCAGCATTGGCTAATATCTTAAAATTCTGTCAGGTTGCGGCAGAGACTGTTAGTTTTCTTCCTTGAATATGTTCTCCCCTACTTACATATTGTAATAGAATTTAACCTGGGAAAAATAGCTGCTTAGTTAAATAATACATTTTCTAGGCATTTTTCAGCCAAGCTGACCATAGAATTAAGTTCTGTCATTTGGAGGTATATAAAATGATGAATTTTTCTGTCAGGTGAAGTACTTAAAGGGAAGGGGTGTGTTCTTCCTGTCTCTTCTTCCCTTTTGTGGTTTGGAAAATGGACACAGTAGCAGGCCATCTTGTGCCTTGTGGTTGAGGTTAGTGTGTTTTGCCTTCAGAAGGAGCTGCAGGATCAGCCCTGTAGTGCTTAAACTCAGACTGCCACATCAGAGAGCTATAAATTTATATATTTTAGTTAGTTATTTTAGTCATCCTAGCTAAAATAGCCACCAAAAACATGCTGATTTTTCTATTAATCTTGCAAGTTGAAAGACTTGGATCGATACTTGCACACTTAATTCAACTTTCAGAATATTAATATTGTATAAATCTTATACATGGTGTTATTAATTTGATATAAAGAATAGTTTCAATTCAGAAAGAAACATATCTTGATTCTGTTATTATTTAAAGGTAAAAAATGACAAAGTGACTATTATCATCATAATTATTTCCTATTATTCAAAAAGTATTAGTTAATGCAGTAAGACAAGTAATATTTACAAGAATTAAAATGTTTGGTAACAAGAAAATAGGCATCTTTAAGGATGTTTAGATGACCTAAATAGAAAACTCAAGGGAATAAAGTGAAAATCCATTTCAAATAAAAAAAAAAAAGTTCATAAGGACATTTACTATATGAATACAAAAAAAAAAATCAATAGCTTTCTATATACCAGCAGTAACACATTTGGAAATCTACCGGAAACAAGACTTCTTTCATGAGAGTAATGAAACTTTTGAGAAGAAACTTTTAAACTATATTAAGAAATAGAAGGTGAAAATAACATGGGATAGGTGATATTGCTGAATGAGACTAAGTATTGTTTATATGTGAGTTCTTCCCTAGTTCTAATCTATGTTTTGATTTAATTCTTCTAAAATTCCTAATGATATGTTCTGGAACTTGAAAAGTGATTCTAAATTTTCTCTAAGAATAAATAAGTTTTTTTGTTAATTTGGTCCAAATATTTGTGTTTTGTACTCAAATTTAATGAACTGTCTTCTAGAAATTTTGAGATAATTAGTGAATCATCTACTCAAAGCAATTAGCTTATTAATTACTCATAATAGGTTGTATTGGCAAGGTACAAAGTTCATGCATAGGTAGAGAGCCTATCCCAGGGCCAGGTGGAGAAGAGTTACAAAATAATCCTAGTCAAAACAACTGATGGTATTTGTTTTCTGTTATGAATTAAAGGTTTACTTCAAAATATCTTGGAATGTGTAACATTTTATTTTAATAATGATTACATTATTAATATTGAAATATACAGTGCTTTGTCACTTAAGGAGTATATTAACATTTTATCTGCCTTTATCTTGATAAGTCTGGTTAAAAGGAATGGTTGCCATCCTGCTATTAAATGTAAGGAAATTACAGATGAGAGAAGTTCAAATAATTGTTTCAGATGAAACATCTATTAGTAATTCTTTTGATTCCTAGTCCAGTGCTCATTCTGTTATCCCATATTTTATATCTCTTTGTTCACCTCTGAGCAATGAGATGGTCAGGGAAATACTAAAGAATGTCTGTAAAACTGGGCATCAAGCATCTCTTCCCACCTTGGTTTTGAATATGATATGTATGTCAGAGCTATTGATTCTTCCTTATCTTCTATTCCTCCAATCTATAGTGATTCTCCATTGATTTCTCTTGCCTTGCCTTGTTATTCTATGCCAGCTGCTTTTCTTTTTTGAACCCTACAGATGTTGGTGTTATTTGGGAATTGAGTTATCAGTCTTCTCTTTTTATTACAGTGTTCCCCTAGAACCACTAAACTGTTAATTTACCTGTGTCTTTCAAGTCAAAGTATTTACTTCCAGATCCTCCTTTGAAATCCATCCAGATCTTTAATCTCATTGTCTTCTCAAAATACGAGCCTCCTCATTAGCCCTATGTGAAAGTTATCCCTATTTTATGTATGAAAAACTTGAGTCTCAGAAAGCCTAAGCGACTTGCTCAAGATCCTGAAGATAGAATGTGGCTGAATCAGCTTTTAGATCCAGACGTATCTTTATTTTTTAAAAAATTTTCTAAAGATTTTATTTATTTGAGAATGAGAGAAAGAGAGAGAGACAGAGCGTGAGAGGGGAGAGGGTCAGAGGAAGACTCTGACTCCCCACTGGGCAGGGAGCCTGATTTCGGCACTTGATCCCAGGACCCTGGGATAGTCACTTAACCAACTGAGCCCTCGACTTGTCTTTACAGTACATTTTATTTACACTATAATATTCTAGAGTACATGTAACCTCCTTCTCTTTTCTTCTTTCTCTCTCTCTCATTATGTGCAGACTTTTCTCTGTCAGAAATCATGTCTTAATTCTTTTTGCATCCTAACGTGTAAAGTCTGGCTCGTAGAAGATGTACTTTAAAAGTCTGAACAATGAATGAGCATAATAATTTCAGGGTCTATATTTTATGTCTGTAATGAAATAGTATGATTGTAAAATGTAAAAGACCAATTTACTCTTTTTATTTCCCACTCACTGCTAACATTGTTCTGTCCCACCTGTTTTGTCCAGCCTATTCCAGAGGCACAAAATATTTATTTCTTTCTAGAATAAAATGATATGCAACTAGAGCTTTGGCTGCTCCAAATTACAGGAGGTAATTGATCGTGTGCACTTTCACTAAGCTGAAGCTGGGAAGTGACCCTACTGCTTAATTTGTGTACTTTCTGTAATGCAGCTGCATAGAGTAACTACAAATTAGTAGGCTAACAAAGCAACATAGCTCATGCTATGAAGGATTAATGACAAGAATCACCATAATAGAAGTGTTCTGTCACAGCTGTGATTGCCATTGTAGCTCTAGATTTTTACATAGTTTTGTCTTTTTTAAAAATCAGTGAGGTCTTTAGAGAACTCAGTCTGTGTGAGAGAAAATGTAAAATGGTGCACCTGCCACAATTCACTTTTATTGTCCCAGTCACACTACAGTGACCTCATTGGTCCACTCTAATTTGCTCACCTCTCCCAACATGCTTCCTGTTCTAAAGTACTAAATCCTCATGCAAATACTGTAAGCCTAGACCAATTTTCTGCAAGGTAAAATGGAGTAACATATTCTCACTATTCAAAAATTGACTCTTTCCTCAAATATAATCTGATGTTAATATTTCCCTGTGGTTTACCTCTCTCTATAATTGGAACTAATCATGCCAGGTTCCTGAGCATCACTTATATTTAGTTGGTAATACCATTCTGTGGGTAAAAAATTAAAAAAAAGGTGATGTTTTCAGTAGCCACAGCCAAAGTTTGAAATGATGCTTTTTGAAAAATGCAAGCATATGGTTTTATTTTTGAAGTCCCATTCATGACATAACCCCCTTTGATAAATTTATTCATTTACTAACAGAACATTAAGCTGATAAATCGTATCTACAAAGGGGGAAGAGGAGGAGGAGGCATGAAATGAATTCAGCAGGATTTCTTCTTAAGAATCTTGTTCTTAGCTTTAAGGAAGTTTGATTTTTACCTCTTGGTTGGGATATCAAAGTGAAAGAGTTAAGTATAACTTAACAGATTTTGATATTTCAGAATCCCTTGGCATGCCAAATTCTCAAGCTACTAAAACATGTAAATTTTATTTTCTAAGCAGACTATGCTCATCACAATTTAGAGAACTTTTCTATTGTATCTCAATTATAAACCTCTGTAAATGCCCCTTTCCTCTCCTTAGACTATGGCCTGTGACTTTTATAAATTTTTACCAGTCCAAATCCCAATGCCCCAAATATTTGTGTGTTCATATATATTTCTCACAAATTCTACAAGATTGTATGCTACTTGAAAACAATTTTTATGCTTCCTTTACACTTTTACCTACTATAGCATTTATCAGCTGGTATCCACTCTTAGCATGAGTAGAACTAATTTGTCTTTGTCAACCTCAGAAAAATATCACATATTGTAATATTAAAAAAATAAATGTGGAGTTAAATGGAAGTTATCTCTAGAAAGATGATGTGAAATCAATAACAAAGTGCTATCATTTTATGATTTCAATTAGTAAGAAAAGATAAGCTTTTACAAACTTCAGCTTGGATGAATTGAAACAAAAGTAAAGGTGGTTCAAGATTATAGATTATTAAAAATAAAATTGGGCAAGGAAAAAGGACACTGATATCAGAAATTATTTGATATTAATTCTTGTGGATTCTATGCTTCAGTGCATAGAATCACTAATTTTTCAGTAATTTTTTTTACTCACCCCAGGACTCCATAGACTCCAAAGACACAATGTTGAGTAAGATTCAAAGCTGCCCTCAAAAAGCACATTACAATGTAGTAAAGTGAAATAAACACATTCAAAGATTATTTTAAAACATCCAAATAAGGAGCAATAAAATATTAAATGCACCTTTAAAACGACATGTTTATTTCCATATGTACTCTAGGCTGGTTGAACTAATAGAAACAGTTACTAGTAGAATTATTTGCTCTAAGTTTCTCTTTTCTTCTCCATGAGGAGTTTCACTTGAAAAGAAAAGAGCTCTATCAAAATACTTTTGCTGCATTGCACATTAAACTGTTGTTCATAGCCATCCCGCAGTGTCCAGATGTCTGAGGGTAATAGACCTGTGTATTATGAAACAAATTTGAGCACTTGGGGAGCCTCCAACTGAGAATTTCCCTGAAGAAAGTGCAAGTGTGGATATACTTTCTCAGTCCTATCAGGGAACTCACAGAGACAGGACAGCAGGATGTGATTCCTGTGGTGTATTCTACAAAGCACTGGGACTACTTGGAGTATGTGTATGCATGCCCAAGTCAGATCGCATGCAGACTAACAATCAAACTCTGAGGTGCCTGCAAGGAAGAGGTAGGTAACTGAGTTGGTATCATTTTTTTTTTTTTTTTCATCAGAGTAGGAATAAGTCCAGCTGAGAAGGGAAACTGATTTTGATATGACTGCCTCTGCTCTACTCCTAAAAGTTCAAGAAAGAAGAAGATTAAATTAAAAAAAATATTAAATGTATTATATATCAGGTAAAACCCTGGGCACTTTTACATGATTTAATACGTATGTCACTTATGGGAGATAGGTATAATTATCTCTGTATTATATCTATTGATTTCAAGCTCAATTACATTGGTAAGTAGAACTTGGGCTCAAACCCAGGTATTTTGCAATGCAGTCTTCACATTAATTCCTAATATAGTCAACGTTTCAAATGTGAAGAGAAATAACGAATAGAAAGTAATCACTAGTTAACTCAATATGTTAAAAAAAAGATTTATTTCAACAAACAGGTTTTATTCTTTAAAAAGTGTCCAAGAGTTACAATTTTTATGGGCCAAGAAACCTTCTTTTGGGGATTCTATATCGCCAATCATTCGTTTACTTCACAGGTAAAAAATTTCATTTGTTTATGTGTATTAACAGAGCAAAAGCTATAGAATTAGAGTTAAGAATTGCAAGGAAATTCAGACCCAAAAGCTAAGCAAATGCTAAACAAAATTACCAAAGATATTTATAAAATCTCTTTGCCAAGAGTTATTTAAAAGTAAGAGAACTAATTAAGATTTCTTAAAATGAAATCCTCATTAAATTAATTAATTAAATTTACATATAACCTATGGAGATTGTGGAAGATTACTTGATTATTCTCTAAATCATTTTTCATTCTATTCTTTTGAGAATTTTAGTTATTACAAACTTTTTTTTTAAGATTTTTTTTTTTAAGATTTTATTTATTTATTTGACAGAGAGAGATTACAGGTAGGTAGAGAGGCTGGCAGAGAGAGAGAGAGAGAGAGAGAGAGAGAGAAGCAGGCTCCCCGCCGAGCAGAGAGCCCGATGTGGGACTCGATCCCAGGACCCCGAGATCATGACCTGAGCCGAAGGCAGCGGCTTAAACCACTGAGCCACCCAGGCGCCCTTTTTTTAAGATTTTATTTATTTATTTGACAGGCAGAGATCACAAGTAGGCAGAGAGGCAGGCAGAGAGAGAGAGAGAGAAACAGGCTCCCTGCTGAGTGAGAGCCTGATGCCTGGATACTGGGATCATGACCTGAGGGAAAGCAGATGCTTAATGACTGAGACCCAGGAGCCTGAGGAAAGATTTTTATATCTGATGTCATGTTCTTAGATTCTTAATTAAATTTGATATACATTAATTTAAAATGTATATCATTGTTACCATTTTGTTAGAAATGTTAAGAAATAGCTAATTTAAGAATAAAAATCACATGAGTAATGGACAATCTCACATTTTTGCATTTTTTCTCCAGATTTATTGAAATATATTTGACATACAGCATTGTATTTGTTTAGAGTGTATAGTACAATGACTTGACTTACATATATCATGAAATTTTTGCCACAGTAAGTTTAGTCAATATCTATCATCTCATATTGATTTAAAAATAGATAAAATACACATTTTTTTTATAATTTTTTATTTTTTATAAACATATATTTTTATCCCCAGGGGTACAGGTCTGTGAATCACCAGGTTTACACACTTCACAGCACTCACCAAAGCACATACCCTCCCCAATGTCCATAATCCCACCCCCTTCTCCCAAACCCCCTCCCCCCGGCAACCCTCAGTTTGTTTTGTGAGATTAAGAGTCACTTATGGTACGTTTTAAGGATTTACCTTAACAACTTACTTATATATCATAAAGCAGTGTTAACTAGAGTTATCAAGCTATATATTCCATCACTAGTACTCAACTTATCTTAAAACTGAAAGTTTATGACTTCAGACTACTTTCATTTAATTCTGGATTCCTCCATCTCCTGTCTCTGGTAACCACAAATCTCATCTCTTCTGGTTTTGTTGTTGTTCCACACACAAGTGAGATTGTGGAACAATCTCAGTATTTATCTTTCTGACATTTCACTTAACATAATGCCCTCAAGTTCCATCCATGTTGTCCATCCATTCCCTATTTTTTTTAATGGCTGAATAATATTCTGTTTTATATATATATATGTATATACATATATATATATATCTCCATTTGTTCATCAGTGTACGCTTATGTAGTTTCCATGTCTTTCCTATTGTAAATAATGGTTCTATGAATATGGGGTACAGATATCTTTTTAACATAGTGTTTTTATTTCCTTCAGATATATCCCCAGAAGTGGGATTGCTGGATCATATGGTTATTCTATTTTTAATTTTTTAATGAATCTCCATACTGTTTTCCATATCAGACACACCAATTTATAATCCTACCAGTGATGCACAAAGGTTCCCCTTACTCCACATCCTCACAGGCACTTGACTATTTTTGTCTTTTGATGCTAGCCATTCTAACTGACATGAGGTAATATCTCACTGTGGTTTTGATTTGCATTTTCCTAATAATAACTGATGTTGAGCATCTTCTCATGTACCTGTTGGCCATTTGTCTATCTTCTTTGGAAAAATTCCTATTTTTTAATTGGGTTATTTGTGTGGTTGTTTTACTATTGCATTGTATGAGTTCCCTATGTATTTTGATATTAACTCCTTATCAAATCTGATTGCAAATATTTTTTCTCATTCTATAGATTGTCTTTTCATATTGTTGATTGTTTCTTTTGCTGTACAGGAGCTTTTTAGTTTGATGTAGTACCACTTGTTTATTTTTTATTTTGTTGCTTGTGCTTTAGATGGCATATCCAAAAAAATCATTGCCAAGATCCACGAAATGAGATTTTTTCCCTATATTTTCTTCTAGGAGTTTTCTGGCCTTAGGTCTTTATTTAAGGTTTTGATACATTTCTAGTTAATTTTTGTGAGTGGTGTAAGATGGAGGTCCAGTTTCATTCTGTTACATGTGAATATCCAATTTTCTTAGAACTATTTATTGAAGAGACTATTCATTAAATATTCTTGGCTTCCTTAGCAAGTACAACTTGATGATATATTCTTGGGTTTATTTCTGGACTATCATTTTTGTTTCATTGGTCTGTGTATCTATTTTTATGGCAGTACCATACTGTTTTAATTACCATGGCTTTATAATATAGCTAGAAATCAGGAAGTATAATGCCTCCTGATTTTTTCTTTCTCAGGATTGCTTTGGCTATATGGGCTCTTTCACAGTGTCATATAAATCTTAGAAGTTTTTTTTTCTACTTTTCTACATTTTTAAAATGTAGAAAAAAAATGCCATTGGATTTTCAATAGGGGTTGTATTTGAATCTATAGATGACTTTTGGTAGTATTAACATTAATAATGAATGTGGGATGACTTTCCATTTATTTGTGTCCTCTTAAATTCCTTTCATCCCTGTCTTATAGTTTATTTTTTAAATTTTTAAAAAAGACTTTATTTATTTATTTGACACAGATAGTGAGAGAGGAAACACAATCAGGGGGAGTGGGAGGGGGGAGAAGCAGGCTTCCCACTGAGCAGAGAGCCCAGTGTGGGGCCTGATCCTAGGACCTGAGCTGAAGGCAGACACTTAACGACTGAGCCACCCAGGTGCCCCCCATCTTATAGTTTTTAAACTAGGGATGTTTTGACCCCTTGGTTAAGTTTATTCTTAAGTATTTTATTGTTTTTGATGCTATTGTAAATGAGATCATTTTCTTTATTTCTTTTTCAGATTTTTTGTTAATATATAGAAACATTGATTTTTATATTACTTTTGCATCTTGCAGCTTTACTGAATTTGTTGATTATACCTAATAGGTTTGTTTGTTTGTTTGTTTGTTTTTTGGAGGTGTCATTAGGGTTTTCTATATATAAAAGCATGCCATCTTTAAATTGAGACAATTTTACTTTTTTCTGATTTTTTTCAACTCTTTTTCTTGCCTGATTGCTCTAGTTAGAACTTTCAGTACCATGTGGAATAGGAGTGGTGAGAGTGGACACCTTTTTTTGTTTTAGATCTTTGAAGATAGCTATTAAATTTTTACTGCTTAGTCTGATGTTAACTATGGGTTTGTCATACATGGTCTGTATTATGTTGAGGTACATTTCTTCTATACTTAAACGTTAAGAGTTTCCATCATAAATGGATTTCAGTTTTATCAGGTGTTTTTTTTTCTGCATCTATTGAGATGATCACTGATATTTTTGCTTTCATTCTATTTATGTGATATATCATGTTGATTGATTTGCATATATTAAACTATTTTTGCATCCCAGGTATAAATCCCACTAGGTCATAGTGAATGATTCTTTTAATGTGCTGCTGCATTCAGTTTGCTAGTATTTTATTGAGAACTTTTATTTATATTTACCAGGAGTAATGGCTGGTAATTTTCTTTTCTGGTAGTGTCCTCTTCCAGCTTTGGTCTCAAAATAATGATGGGCTCATAAAATGAGAAAATTGGAAGTTTCCCTCTTCAAATTTTTGAAAAAGTTTTAGAATAATTAGCTTTAATTTTTCTTTAAGTGTTTGGTAAAATTCACCAGTAAGGCTATCTGGTCTTGGACTTTTCTTTGTTTGGAGATAACTGATGATTGATTTAGTCTCCTTAATAGTAACTAGTCTGTTCAGTTATGCTCCTAGGAATTTTCCCATTTCTTCTAGTTGTCCAGTTTGTGGGAAAATAGTATCCTTTATTATTAGAACAGCACCTATTTAGGTCCAAAAGCAACAACAAAAACAACCAACATTTTTATAAGCTCTAAATCAATTAGCTTTTGTATAAAGAATAATATAAAGGTTAAATTTATCTAAATAGATTGAGTTTTTAATTAGATACTAGGAAAAACCAAAAGAATTAGGAAGAATTGAAATCAATCTATCTGGGATCCTTTGGGCCTCATGGATCTAATGTCAGTTTCTTTCTCCAAATTTGGGAGGTTTTCAGCCAGCGTTGCTTTAAGTATACTTTCTCTTCCTTTCTCTATGTCTCTCCCTTCTAGAATTTTTGTAATGCAGATATTATGTCTTATGATTGTTTCATGTAAATCCTACAGGCTTTCTTTACTCCTTTTCAGTTTTTTTCTCCCTGTCTTCTGACTGCATATTTTCAAATGTCCTTTCTTCTAGGTCACTAATTCTTTCCTCTGTATAGTTGAGTGTGCTTTTGAAACTCTCTATTGAATTATTCAGTTCTGCCATTGTACTTCTTAGCTCTAAAATTTCCATTTTTTGTGGGGTTTTAATGGTTTCTATTTATTTCTTTGTTTTGTACTTTCCATTCTTTCATATACAATTTTTCTAATTTTCTTTAGTTTTCTGTGTTCTTTAAGTTTACTAAACTTCTTTAAGAGGACTATTCTGAGTTCTTTGATAGTGCATAGCTTATTATCTCTAGGGTCAATTATTAGAGCTTTATTCATCTCTTCTGGTGGTACAATATTTACTTGATTTTTCATGATGCTGATTTTTTATGTTGACATCTGAGTAGGCAGTCTCCTTATACAGACTTTACAGGTTCACTTTTACAGATAGTTCTTAACAAGTCAGCTCAGTTTGGATTTCTTTTTTTTTTTTTTTTTTTATTTGACAGACAGAGATCACAAGCAGGCAGAGGCAGGCAGAGAGAGAGGAGGAAGCAGGCTCCCTGCTGAGCAGAGAGCCCAATGCGGGGCTCTGTCCCAGGACCCTGGGATCATGACCCGAGCCGAAGGCAGCGGCCTAACCCACTGAGCCACCCAGGCGCCCCAGTTTGGATTTCTTGATGTGTTTGCTGGAACACCGTTAGACAGCTGCGACTACCTATCTGGTTTATTTTTGGACAAGGCTGCTGCCCAGACTCTGAGGTTGGGTTAAGTAGGTGTTGATGGCTGAGAACAGTAAGTTAGGACGCTGGCTTAGTTCCCTGACCAAGCTCAGCAGTAGGTTCCATGTTCACCTGGGTTCTCTGGTCAGGTTTCCTGCATGGTTGAGCTTGGATACCATACTCAGTAGTAAGTGGGGTTATGAATTAGGCTTTTTCCTCTGTCAGGACAGCAGAAGGGTCCCAAGGCCCTCCAGGCTCATTGTTTGGGAACCCAAATCAGGCAAGAGTATGTACTAAATTTCTTGGATAGCTGAGTCCACCAGTTTTGTTCTATAGGTAGGGAAGGCTATGAGCAATTCTTTCTGAATAAGTGCCAGTGTAAGGGCTATTGGATGAGCTACTTAACTTCCTGTGTATTCTGGTCAGGTTCCTTGTTTGGGTGGGTTGAAGGATGTTTACAGCAATGAGAAGTGTTATGAATTAGCTTCCCTGCATGAGTATAGTGGGAGAACCAGTTCCGAGGCTAATATGGCTCTTAGTCTGTGTTCTTGACTCAAGCTAATCTGCCCCCCAAATTTCTTGGCCAATTGGAACCAGTCATTGCTCTATATTATTAGTTCTACCTGTTGACCTGACCTCAAATGTTTCTGAGTTCTATAGCTTACAGTTCTGGTCATACCTTCTGTTGTGCAGGTCTGGGGCCTTCACTCATTATTAGACTGGGCTATGACTCAGCTATCTTCCTAAATTTTTCCAGTCAAGCTTTCTGGTTGGGAGGGTCAGGAGTTATCCTCCATAGTGTATTGGGCTGTGAATTAACTCCCTTGACTGGGTGTAGAAGGGCAACCTCCAAACCTGGCACTGCCTTTTCCCTAAAGTTGATCCCTCTGCCTGCTGGCCTCTCTGTTCAAACCTGCAACTTCTTGAATTCTTGCAAGACTTCTGGTCAGACATGGTGAGGGGTGGGCCAGGCTGTAGTTCCCTGATTAGTTTGTACCACTGACTTCATTTTGCAAATATGCAAAGGTGCTAGTTGGGTCTACTACTTGGCCTCTGTAGGTAGAAACTAAATGCTAGTTGTTGCAAGTCCCTCTCTCTACTTCTCTGTCACAATCAGATTCCCAATGGTCAAGCCCCACAAACTCCCCTGAAATCCCCATGAAGTAAAAAAGCAGAGGCTCTGGGGCGCCTAGGTGGCTCAGTGGATTAAAGCCTCTGCCTTCAGCTCAGGTCAGGATCCCAGGGTCTTGGGATTGAGCCCCGCATTGGGGCTCTCTGCTCAGCAGGGAGCCTGCTTCCTCCTCTCTCTCTGCCTGCCTCTGTCTACTTGTGATCTCTGTCTGTCAAATAAATAAATAAAATCTTAAAAAAAAATAAAAAAGAAAAGCAGAGGTTCCTAAGATGCAACCCGTGATGCTGGGGAAGCTGGACGCCCCCCCGGCGCTCATTTCCGGTCACTGAAACTATACGGTCAGAAGAGGGACCTCTGTGCCCCTGTGTATCTACCCTGCTGCTCTAGCCTGGGGGAAGGATATTGTGGTCAGTATGTAACTGCTCCTTATACCCTTCTAATTAAATTTGTCTTGATCTATGTAACACAGCATAATGCTTTGGCCTTACTCCCATGTTAAAGGATTCTTTCAGTGTTACCTTGTCCATGAACAGTTGTTAGTAGTACTTGAAAGGGGGAGTGAAGTCAGAAATGGCCTATGTTGTCATCTTTGTGGCATCACTCCTGCATTAATTTTAATAACAGGCATAAACTGTAAAAGTTGATATAAATTATAAGTGGACACATATTTAATGTGGGAGTATGAAATTATGTATTTTTCTTTACATTTAGAATACAACTTAATCATAGTTAGTCGTCACATTTTCTTTTTTCAGCATCAGAAAAAAATTGCTGTAGGTTCATCAACCTTTCACTCCGCTTTGAAAATACCTCTCATTTAAAATGTGTTGAAAACAAAGCAACCCTTCTATAATTTCTGTAACAGTGGTATAAAAATATTTTTAAAATAAAATGATTTTTCAAGAAAAATCTCATTCAGTTATGATTATCTTTAATCCATTTTTTATATGATCTTTTTTTAAATTAATTTTTTATTTTTTATAAACATATATTTTTATCCCCAGGGGTACAGGTCTGTGAATCACCAGGTTTACACACTTCACAGCACTCACCAAAGCACATACCCTCCCCAATGTCCATAATCCCACCCCCTTATCCCAAACCCCCTCCCCCCGGCAACCCTCAGTTTGTTTTGTGAGATTAAGAGTCACTTATGGTTTGTCTCCCTCCCAATCCCATCTTGTTTCATTTATTCTTCTCCTACCCACTTAAGCCCCCATGTTGCATCACCACTTCTTCATATCAGGGAG
>NC_081559.1:151118701-151216879 GCF_022355385.1 Mustela nigripes
CTAAAGCAATCTACACATTTAATGCAATTCCTATCAAAGTACCATCTATCTTTTTCAAAGAAATGGAACAAATAATGCTAAAATTTATATGGAACCAGAAAAGACCTTGAATAGCCAAAAGGATATTGAAAAAGAAAGCCAACGTTGGTGGCATCACAATCCTGGACTTCAAGCTCTATTACAAAGCTGTCATCATCAAGACAGCATGGTACTGGCACAAAAGCAGACACATAGATCAATGGAACAGAATAGAGAGCCCAGAAATAGACCCTCAACTCTATGGTCAACTAATCTTCAACAAAGCAGGAAAGAATGTCTAATGGAAAAAAGACAGCCTCTTCTTTAATCCATTTTGAGTGTATCTTGTGTATGGCGTATAAGGTCTAATTGCATTCTTTTGCATGTGGCTATCCATTTTCCATCAATACTATTTGTTAAAGAGGCTTCCTTCTATGGAAGTATTTTGACACTTTTATCAGAAATGAATTACTGTACATGTATGTTTTATTTTGGGACTTCCTATTCTGTTCATCTATGTCTGTTTTAAGGCCAGTACCATACTATTTTGATTACCATAGTTTTATAATAGAGCTTGAAATCAGAAAATATGATCCCTCCACCTTTGTCCTTTTTCTCAAGGTCACTTTGACTATTCTAAATGGATTTTAGAATTTTTCTCTATTTCTTTTAAAATGTCATTGGGATTTTGATAGCGATTACACTGAATCTGGATCACATGGAGTGTTATGGACATTTCAACAATGTTGTCTTCCAATCTATAAACATGGGATGTTTTTCCATTAATTTTGTTTTCTTTCCTTTCAACAACATTTCATTGTTTTCATTGTATGAGAGTTCTACCTCATTGGTTAAGTTTATTCCCGAGTACTGTTTATGCTGTTAGAGATTTTCTGATTTACATTTCTGATAATTCATTGATAGGGTATACAAACACTGGTTTTTGAATGCTGGATTTTGTATCCTGCAGCTTTGCTAAATTTGATTATTGGTTCTAACAGGTTTTGTTTTGTTTGTAGTCTTTAGGATATTCAACATAAAGATTGTTACTTGCAAACAAGTGATTTTACTTTTTATTATTATTATTTTCCGAATTGGATGCCTTTTATATCTTTTCCTTGCCTAGGTGCTCTGGACAGGGCTTCCAGTACTATGTTAAATAGAAGTGATAAGCGAGGTTGTTTTTGTTCCTGGTTATAGAGGAAAAGTTTTCCGTTTTTTTCACCATTGAGAATGATGTTAGCTTTGGGCTTGTCATATATGGCCTTTATTATGTTGAAGTACAGTCCTTCTATACCTAATTTACTCATAGTTTTTATCATAAAACTGTATGGAATTTTGCTGATTGCTTTTTCTACATCTATTTAGATAATCATGTGTTTTTTATCCTTTCTTCTATTAATGTGTTATATTATACTAACTGATTTGAGTATGTAGAGCTGTACTTATAACCCAGGGATATTACCTATAATTTTCTTTTGGTGTCTTTGTCTGGTTTTAGTATCAGCAAAATGCTGGCACTTGGAAATGCTTCCTCATCTTCAATTCTTTAAGTTTAAGAAGGATTGGTATTTACTCTTCCTTAAATGCTTGTTAGAACTCACCAGTGAAGCCAACTGGTTTTGAATTTGTCTTGGTAGATTTTTGATACTGATTTAATCTTATTTGTTATCAGTCTATTCCAGTTTTTCTTATCTTCATAATTCATTATTGGTAGGTCATATGTTTCTAGGAATTTGTCCATTTCTTCTAGGTTATTCAAGGTGTTGATGTGTTAAATGTTCATAATAATCTTTTTTGGTTCTTTACATTTTTGTGTAAAAAATTCAGTTGTAATGTCACCACTTTGCTTCTTATTTCAGTCCTTCCTCCTTTTTGTAAGTCTAAGGATTTGCCCATTTTATTTATCTTTTCAGAAAGCCAATTGTTAGTTTTGATTTTCCCCATTGTTTTCCATTCTCTATTTCATTTCTCTTCTTTCTTTCTTTCTTTCATTCCCTTTTGTAACTTTAGGTTTAGTCTGTTCTTTTTTACCTTTTGAGGTAGAAAGTTTATTTGCGATCTCTTATTTTAATGTGTATGTTTATCAGTATAAATTTTCCCATTAGTAGCACTTTTACAGCATCACATGGGTTTTGATATGTGTTTTTTCATTTATGTTTGTCTCAAGGTATTTTCCACTTTCCTATTTGATTTCTTTTTTTCCTCATAGTGTTCCATGAGTGTCTTTATTTTCCATATTTTGGAATTTTCCAATTTCTATTCTGTTACTTATTTCTTGTTTCATACCATTGTATTAAAAAAACACAATTTATATTAATTAATTTTCTTAAATTTTTTTGAATTGTTTTGTGGCTCAACATATGATCTATCCTGGAGAATTCTCCATGTGCTTGAGATGCATATGCCTTTTACTGATGTTAGATGGAATGTCCTCTATATAATGTCCTCTATATAATGTCCATTTTTTCCAAATCTGCTATTTCCTTATTAATTTCTGTCTAAATGATCTAACCATTGATGAAAATGAAGAATTGAAATCTTCTATCATTGTATTGCTATTATATTCTGTTGCTATTATTGTATTGTATTGCCATTAGACCTGTGAATATTTACATATTTATAATTTATATATTTATATATAATTTATATGTTTATATATTTATATGCTGGATGTTCAGTGCATATATATATGTTTATATGTTGGATTTATATATTTATGTTTATATATTTATATATAAATTTATACATTTACATGTTTTATATATTCATAGGTTGGATACTGAGTGCATATTTATTTATAATTATTCTATCTTCATGATGAATGACCTTTCTATTATAAAATGACTTTGTCTTTTGTAATAGTTTTTAACTTAAAGTCTATTTTGTCTGACAGAAGTAGAGCTAACCATCTTCTCTTTAGTTTACCATGTGCATGGAACATCTTTTTCCACCCCTTCAGTTTTAACCTATTTATTCTTTGATTTAAAGTGAGTCTTTTGTAGTTGGTATATAGCTCAATATTTTAAAAATCCATTCAACCACTCTCTATTTGTTGACTGCTGGACTAATCCATTTATTCAGGAAATAATTATTAATACTTATTATTGAAATTTTGCTTTCTGTCTGATTTGTGGTTCTTTTGTTTATCTTTTCTTCTCAACATTTTCCTTGTGATTTTAAAATTAGATTATACTGGTATGCTTTGATTCATTTCTCTTTTCCCTTTGTGTGTATTTACTGTATGCATTTGCTTTATGGTTACCGTGGTGCTTACATAAAACATCTTAAAGTTGTAACTATTTTAAGCAATATAACTTCAATTATGTAAAATGTAAAAAAAATCTTTGCATTTTACCAACCCTATACATTTTGTTATACCTTAAACATTGTATATCTTTCATGTTGTGTATATATTAACAACATTCTTTTAACCTTTATGTTAGAGTAAAAAGTAATTTACAAATTCATTAAATTATTACATATTCTGTATTTGTCTATATGTTCACCTTTACTAATGGGCTATAATTCATAATGTCTTATCCTCTAAGACTTCTGTATACTGGTTCTCTTAATGGTGTCCCATAATTCCCTTTAGGCTTTTCTCATAGCTTTTCATTCAGTTTTCTTTTTCTCTCTCACTTTATAATTTTGAAAGACCTGTCTTCAAGTTGATTTTTTTTTTTTCTTCCACTTGATCAGTTCCGGAATTTCTCTTAGTTATTCTTTTTCTTTTTCCTTCAAATCTTTTTGGTTATTCTGGATTATTTTTATTTCTACTGAGGTAATTAGGGGAAGGGCACCTTCCTTCAACTGTGTTGTGTAGCTTGGACAAAGCATTCTCCTCCAAGAGAAAAGGGGAAATTGAACTTGAAACCAAAACCCCTGATCTTTTAGTGGACTCCCTAAGGGCTTTCGGGTTTCTGACTCATCTCACAAAGAATTCCAAAGGAAGTGATATGGTTAGACAACAGAGAGGGCAAGAGATTACAGGATTTTTTTTTTTTTTTAAAGAAAAAGACTGGGCAGCAAGAATCTAGATACAGAACCTCAACCACTGTAGTCACTGAAGATTTTCCCAGACAAAGCCAGAAAAACAACTGGGTATCATGGATCTTTCTTCAAATGTGCAGACACTAATGCAAAGCTGCAAGGACATGAAAAATTAAGAAAATATAACACAATTCAAAGAACAAAATAAATCCCTAGTAACTGACCTAAAGAAATAGAGATCTATAAATTGCCTGAAAAAATATTCAAAATAATCTTAATTTTTTTTGTTTCTAGAGCCTGTATTTTGTTTTATTTTTAATTTAGTTTTTCATTTTAATTCCAGTATAGTTAATATACTGTGTTATATTAGTTTCAGGTATACGAGATAGTGATTCAATAATTCTCTACATTACTCAATGCTCACCATGATAAACTTAATCCCCAACTCACCCAAGGAGAAATTCAACTTCCTAGTTAGAAATAATTCTGAGAATAGTAACTACTAGGAGCTAGTTACTGAGAAAAGGCCCTTTTCTAAGTAATCTTGCCCATATACCTCCAATATTCTTGGCTATTATGAATAATGCTAAAGTGAACATGGGAATACAGATTTTTTTCCAGATTCTTATTTCAGTTATTTTGGATAGGGCCCCACAAATGGGATTGCATAATCATTAGCAGCTCTATTTTAAATTTTTAAGGAAACTCCATATTGTGTTCCATAGTGGTTATACCAAATTATATTACCACCAACAGTGTTACAAGCGTCCCCTTTTCTCCATATCCTTGACAACACTTTCTATATATTTATTTATTGATAACAACCATTTTATTAAGTGAGAGTTGATATCTTATTA
The DNA here is from genome assembly GCF_022355385.1 of Mustela nigripes. Classification (NCBI taxonomy): domain Eukaryota; kingdom Metazoa; phylum Chordata; class Mammalia; order Carnivora; family Mustelidae; genus Mustela; species Mustela nigripes. The sequence continues at coordinate 151,123,570 of NC_081559.1, forward strand.
TGGTTTCAATTGCATTTTCCAAGTGATTAGTAATATTGAGCAACTTCTAGACATTTGCTTATCTATCCAAGAGAAATGTCTATTCATTTCCTTCACATTTTTAAAAATTTAAATTCAATTAGTCAACATATACTACATCACGTTTCATATGTAGTTTCAATAATTTATCAGTTGCATATAACACCCAGTGCTTATCACCTCATGCTCCTTCCTTAATGCCCATCACCCAATTACTCCATTCCTCCACCCACCTCCCCTCCAGCAATCCTTTGTCCTATGATTAAGAGTCTCTCATGTTTTTTCTCCCTCTCTAATGACTTCCCATTCAGTTTCCCACACTTTCCGTATAATCCTCTACAATGTTTCTTATATTCAACATATGAGTGAAACCATATGATAATTGTCTTTCTCTAATTGACTTATTTTATTCAGCATAATTCCATCCAGTTCCATCCATATCAGTGTAAATGGTATTTATCTTTTCTGATGGCTGAGTAATATTCCATTGTATGTATGTATGAGTGTGTGTGTGTGTGAGTGACATACACCACATCTTCTTTATCCATTCATCTGTCAGTGGACATCTCAGCTCTTTGCACAGATTGGCTATTGTGGACATTGCTGATTTGAACACTGGGGTGCAAGTACCCTTTTGGATCACTGTACTTGTATCTTTGGGGTAAATAACTAATATTGCAATTTCTGGGTTGTAGAGTAGCTCTATTTTTACTTTCATGAGAAACCTCCATCCTGCTTTCCAGATTGGCTGTACCACTTTGCATTCCCACCAACAGTGTAAGAGGGATCTCCTTTCTCTGCATCCTTGCCAACATTTGTTTTTTCCTCTCTTGTTAATTTTAGCCATTCTGACCGGTGTGAGGTGGTTTTGATTTGTATTTCCCTTATGCCAAGTGATATGAAGGATTTTTTCATGTGTCTGTTGACTATTTGTGTGATTTGTACATATGCTTTGGAGAAATGTAAGTTTATGCCTTCTGCCCATTTCTTGACTGGGTTCTTTGTTTTTTTGGGAGGTGAGTTTGATAAATTCTTTATAGATATTGGATACTAGCCCTTTATCTGATAAGTCATTTGTAAATAGTTTCTCCCATTCCATTCCTTCACTTGTTTTTTAAATTGAATTTTTTGTTTTATTGCCATTGGGTTGTAGGTATTACTTATTTATTTTGGGATAACTTTTTTTTCTTTTTAAGATTTTACTTATTTATTTGACAGAGAGAGCACAAGCAGGGGGAAGGCAGAGGGAGAAAGATGGGGGCTCAATCCCAGGACCCTGGGATCGTGACCCAAGCTGAAGGCAGATGCTTAACCAACAGAGCCACTCAGGCACTCCTGGGATAACTCTTTATCATGATTTGCAAATACTTTGTCTCATGCTATAGGTTGACATTTTATTGTGTTGATCTTTTTTTCTGTGTGAGAGTGTGTAGTCCAATGTAGTCTCACTTGGCTTTTTTTGCTTTGTTGCCTATGTTTTTGGTGTCATGTTCAAGAAAACATTGTCCACAAAAATATCAATAAATATTTCCCCCATGTTTTCTCTTAGGAATAAAACTGTTAAACTAGTAAGTAAATTCAGTAAAGTTTCAGGATACAAAATTAACACAGTTTCACTTCAGTACACTGATAATAAACTATCTGAAGGAAAATTTTTTAAAAATCTCATTTTTAATAGTACAAAAAGAATAAAATACTTACAAATAAACTTAACCAAGGACATAAAAGACTAGTACACTGCAAACTACAAACCACTGGTAAAAGAAGTTAAAGTTGAGTCAAAAGTGTACCCGTAATACACAGGCTAAGAGGTATACACTCAGCATCTCTAATCATTAGGGAAATGCAAATAAAATCTATGATGAGATACAATTTCACACTCATTAGATTGGCTGTTATAAAAAGGAAAAATAATTGTGGAGAACTTGGGACCCCTTGCACTGCTGGTAAGAATGTAAAATGATATAGTCACTGAAAAAAATGGCTGGAGATTACTCAAATGGGTAAACCTGGAATTACCATTTAATTCAGCAATTGTACTTCTGTGTATATGTACGAAAGAATTTAGAGCAGAGACTTCAACAGGTATTTGTATATCAATGTTAATAGCAACATTATTTATGATAGTCATATAGTAGAAACAACCAAGATGTTTATCAGCAGATGAATGGAAAAACAAATTGTGGTACATAATATACAATGGAATATTATTCAGCCTTAAAAAATGAAAAAAAACTGATACATGCAGCAACATGTATGAACTGTGAAGACAATATGCAAAGTGAAATAAGCCAGCTACAAAAGGATGATTATTATTATGATTTCACTTACATCAAGTACATAAAGTAGTCAGATTTAGAGAAATGTAGAGTAGAATGGTGGTTTCCAGGGGCTAGAGGCTAGTAGATGGGGAGTTACTGTTTAATGAGATGTGTTTCAGTTTGGGAAGTTAAAAAAGTTCTGGAGACTAATGATGGTAATAGTTTCACAATAATGTGAATGTGCTTACTGCCACTGAGCTATATAAATTGTTAAATTGAACAACTGAAAAATTTTAAAATAATTTTATGTTACATATGCTTTATCACAATGAAAAGAAACTTTAATTGTGGGCTTTCTTGGCTTTAATTGTTGGCTTTCTTTAATTTGGGCTTTCTTGCACAGGTAAGATTCAATAGGTGAGATACTTTTCTGATAATGTCACTGTAAATTCTTCAAAATATAGGAAAAATTTTCCTAGGTGAACTGGAGCAATTAATATGTTAGGCATTGCATAATGAGGAAGAAATAAATACTGGGATGATATGGAGACTCTTCCTTGAATGTTGCGTGAAGAATGACATGGGCCTGACTGAGGATCCTTTCAGATCCACTCAGTGCCTGATTCAGGTAGATTTGTCCATCACAGACAGAGCTTGTTCATGGTACGTAGAAGGCCACACTACTGGAGAAAACCCATTTTCTCAGCACTTCTTTCAGTGTGAATAGAAAAGAGGTCATTTAACTTTAATTCTCAAATTCCACCCTTATGTAGGACTTTAGCCTCCTGCAGAGTTCCTAAAAGTATTTCTGAGTCTCCAAAGCTAAGATCCTTTATAATTCTATTGTACTACTCAATACTGATTTCTTGCCAGATCCTACATAGCTGTTTCTACTGAGTGAGATACATGAACCCAGTTGATAATTCACCACTGTTCCTGTGGGTGCAGAAAGTCAATTAACAGAATATTTATATCTGTGAAGGACTTTCTGGTAGGAAGTATTATAAAATTGGGGGAATATTAAGTTGTATTTTCTCTTCATGATGTCAGATTGAGGACAAAATATCATGCTACCACCATTGTTCCCTGTTATTTTGTTTGTGGGTTTTTTTTTTTTTTTCCCTTATCTCTATTCTATTATGGAATTTCACAGTGTTCTTCTAACAGGTGTTCTCAACCCTCTGAAAATTCCCATATCTGTACCTTCATTACTGAACCCCTTTGGCTATCTACACACAGCCTTTTGGATATAATCAGACTCCGAATGTCAGTTTATTTTCAGTTGGGACCCCTGTTAAAGAGGTATTCTGGACCTTGGGGAACCTGGGTGGCTCAGTGGGTTAAGCCTCTGCCTTTGACTCAGGTCATGGTCCCAAGGTCCTAGGGATCGAGTCCCATGTCAGGCTCTCTGCTCAGCAGGGAGCCTGCTTCTCCCCCTTCGCCTCTGCCTACCTCTCTGCCTACTTGTGATCCCTCTCTCTCTGTCAAATAAATAAATAAAATCTTTAAAAAATATATTCTGGACCTGAAAGAGGAATTGCTGAAATAAAATTATATCACTGATGTAGAATATTACCTATTATACCTATCAATAGATTACCATAGGTATCAAGTATTGATCTAAATCTTTGTTAAAATATTCCAAACGTTCTGTATGGTAAAACTCTAGAAATGGAACAAAGTCTATTTGCAAATAAATATTTCAAAAAGAAAAATAAAGTTTTTAAATTTATTTTAAAACATATTTGAAATACTAAAATATTCCTTTATCCTCTTTTATTTAAAACATTTAGGCTGAAGGGGTGCCTGGGTGTTTCAGTGGGTTGGGCCGCTGCCTTCGGCTCAGGTCATGATCTCAGGATCCTGGGATCGAGTCCCGCATCGGGCTCTCTGCTCAGCGGGGAGCCTGCTTCCCACTCTCTCTCTCTCTACCTGCCTCTCCATCTACTTGTGATTCCTCTCTGTCAAATAAATAAATAAAACCTTTAAAAAAAAAAAAAACATTTAGGCTGAAAACAAATAGATATTATGAATCTTAAACCAAATGTGTGCCAAGAAGACACACTTATTCTATAATCTTAATTTGAAAAAGAGGGCTTCTGCTTAATCCATCACCTTTTCACATCTCCAGCTATCTCAAAAAGTAGAAATGATTGAGAGACCAGTATGAATATCCAGTTATGCTTTTATAAAGATTTTTTTTTCTCTTCCTTGCTTACTCTATACAAAAGAAGAAAGAAATGATCAAACATTTGAAATGTGATCTCTGGTAAAAGCTTCCTGGAGAGGATTTTGTGAACACCGGTTTTATGCTGTTAAAGAAGCAGTGACTTCTGTGAACTCTCTAGTCTCTCATTATCTCTCCTCTATTCCATCTAATGAAGTAAAGAATAAGAGGTTGAGGTCAAGCTGTGGTTGGTGGAAGTTCAGAGTTCTGTTAGACTCTTTGGAAAACCAGTTGTCAGGCTTTTTTTGTGTGTGTGCCATTAATCAAAGATTAAATGGAGGAACCATTGTATTTTGTCCTTCCAAAATATTTCTTAGGTCTTCTGTTACCCTCTATACTTATGACATTTATTTTCAGTAACTTAATGATATTCTACCTAGTTTATATTGTAAGATATCAAAACAAAACCAAAATTAAAATAAGAGAAAAGAGTTTTTTAAAATAAAATTGATTTAAATAGAAATATTTAGAAATATTCTTATAAAGTTATATTTACATATAATGTGTATATATTTGTATAAATATAATGTATATATATTTATATAAAGTATATTTACATATAATGTATACCAATGTGTATATATTTATATAAAGTATATTTACATATAATGTATACCACAGAAGTGATAGCTTTGGGGGGACTTTAAACAATCTTGGTTATTAAGAAAATAGCTATCTCTTCCTTATCATTGAAACAATGCACACTGAAGCCATGTATCCTTGTAACTCTTAATGTGGACTGCAAAATAAACACAACTATTTATTTATTTGTCCCAGTCAGATTTTTTGACTGATAAATACTGTCCCCACCATACTGATCATTGACCCACATCACTCAATAAAATTATAGCCTAAGCTACATGCTTAGAACAAAGCACAGAGGAAAAACTCAATAAATAGTGATTGATTGATTTCTAAACTTCATGGTTTACTTTCATTTATGAGATGCATAAATGCAGGTAGGTAATTAGCCTAGAGATATTTTGATAATTCTGTATCCATAGTCTTGCTTCAGAATCTCCTTATTTATAAATCCAGATATAAATACCGTAGCATTTTTATTCAGCCTTTAGAACAATTGACCATGAATGTAGATTCCAGCATAATAAATTTCTATTGCATTTCTGTTTGTTTGTTTCCAAATTCAGAGAAAGCTAAAAGCCTGACTAGAATTTCTAAAGTGAAATTTGGTACACTAATACAGCAAAAGAAAAATGGAAGAATATGAAGTAAATCAATGTCAAACATTTCTACCTAAAAATGCTTATAATGTTTGATGTCCTAAAAATAAGAGAAAGTTCCTGTATTGCTTGGCTGTGCAAAATAGCATATAATGTAGAAAGAAAGGTCATAAGGTGAGCCACCTTCAAGGGCCAGAAAAGAAAATAAACATGTGAGTTGGCTATAAGATAATCAAGAATGTTGGTAAAAATGCTGGCATGGGGAGTACATATCTCAAGTAAAAATGCTCAAATAAGAAACAAAAAGAAAAACAACTACCAAACAACATAATGGCCAACACAATAAAATGGTTTGGAATGCCTTCTGCCTGTTAGCAGACAGATTGAGACCATTGGTTTCAACTGCTAAATGTTGCCTTAGAAATAATGTTTAACTGTGTCGTAAAAATCACACTAATTAGATTTTTATATCTTTGAAGTAGTCTAGTGCAGTTCATTTACTATTGTATTTCCCTAGCTGCCTAGTGAGTAGTAGCACAGTATTTGCTCATTAATTGACCTTTCCATGAATACAATTATTAAATGTAATTCTAGCACCATGGTTCATTTTTAGATCTTTAGTTTTGGGGCTTAATGAATTATATCCCATCTTTTTGCATTAAAATAGATTTTCCTCAACATAAAAACAAAATACACTGATCTGATATATTGTCCTCTGAACTTTTCAAGAGTGGGATACTCTGTTGGAATAATCCCGAGGAGAGACTTGACTGTCTCTTAGTGGTGTTTTTTGGTCCTTTCTCCTCCATGTCAAATTTATTTGTATCCTCTCTATCTTTTTATGAGTTTAGCCAAAGGTAGATCAATTTTATTTATCTTTTCAAAGAACCAGCTCCTGGTTTTATTGTTCAGTTCTGTTTTGGGTCTCTATTTCATTTTTCTGCTCTAATCTTTATTATTTCCTTTCTTTTATTGGCTTTGTGCTTTTTCTTTTTCTTTTTTTTTTTTTTTATAGCTCTTTTAGGTATAATGTTTGATTATCTGAGATTTTTCTTGTTTCTTGAGTTAGGTCTGTACTGTTATAAAATGTTTTCTTAGAACAGCTTTGCTACATTGCAAATATTTTTGACCATTGTGTTTTCATTTTCATTTGTCTCCATGTATTTTTTGATTTACTCTTTGATTTATTGTTTGACTCATTCATAGTTTAGTTGTATGTTATATAGCCTCCATGTATTTGTGTTATTTCTGATTTTGTGTGTGTGTGTGATTGATTTCTAATTTCATACCAATTGGTTGGAAAAGTGCATGATATGATTTCAATCTTTTAAAACGCATTGAGACTTATTTTGTTACCCAACATGTGCTCTATTCTGGAGAATGTTCCTGGTGCATTTAAAAAGAATGTGTGTTTGGCTGGTTTTGGGTGGGATGTTCTGAGTATATATATATTAGGTCCATTTGGTCTAATATGTCATTCAGACCCATTGGAGTTCTTTTTTTGTTTTGCTTTGTTTGTTTTTGTTTTTGCTGATTTTCTGTCTGGATGAACTCTTCATTGATATAAGTAGGTTGTTAAAGTTTCCTATTATTATTATATTATTGTCAATTTTTCCCCTTATGTCTGTTAACTGTTTTATATATGTAGGTGCTCCTGAGCTGGGTCTCTAGATATGTTATATCTTCTTGTTGGATTGTTCCCTTTATCATTATGTAGTATCTTTCTTTGTCTCTTGTTAATAGCCTTTGTTTTAAAGTTGATTTTGCTTGATATAAGTATAGCTACTGTGGCTTTCTTTTTGCTTCCATTTGCATGGTTTAGGTTTTTCCATCCCTTCACTTTCAATCTGTTTGTGTCTTTAGGTGTGAAGTGAGTCGGGTAGGCAAAATATAGATAGGTCTTTCCTTTTTACTCATTCACTCACCCTGTGTCTTTTAATTGGAATAGTTCATTTACATTCAAAACAATTATTTAGGGGGGCGCCTGGGTGGCTCAGTGGGTTAAAGCCTCTGCCTTCGGCTCAGGTCATGATCTCAGGGTCCTGGGATCGAGCCCCGCATCGGGCTCTCTGCTTAGTGGGAAGCCTGCTTCCTCCTCTCTCTCTGCCTGCCTCTCTGCCTACTTGTGATCTGTCTGTCAAATAAATAAATAAATAAATGAATAAATAAATAAAATTAAAAAAACAAAAAAACAATTATTTAGGTATGTACTTATTGCCATTTTGTGACTTCCTTTTAGGTCATTTTTTGTAGTTCTTCTCTGTTCCTTTTTTTTTTTCCCTCATTCATTTCCCTTGGGTTTTAATGGCTTTCTCTAGTTCTATTCTTAGATTCCTTTATCTTCATTTTTCCTGTATTTACTATAATCTTTGATATGTGGTTACCATGAGGTTCATATATAATATGTGTATAGCAGTCTATACTAAGTTGATGGTCACTTAAGTTTGAAAACATTCTAAAAGCACTAAATTTTTACTCCCTACCCCTGGTCATGTTTTATGTATATGATATCATAGTTTTATTTATTTATGATAATTAATAATTATTTATGTTATTTAATGTTATGTTATATTATTTAATATTATTTATGTTATATAGTGTTATGTTATGTTATTTATTTTATTTAATATTATTTGTTATTTATGATAACATACTTTTATTTTGGGCATCCCTTGGCTGATTTTTATAGATGTAATTGATTTTACTGCTTTTGTGCTTTAACCTCCATGCTGGTTTTATAAGTAATTAATGTACTTTTGTTGTGTTTATATTTACCTGTGAAATTTTTTCTTTAATAATTTTCTTTATTCCTGTTTATGGCTTTTTCTTTCCACTCAAAGAATTAATTTAAACATTTCTTGTAAGTTTTGTTTAGTGGTGATAAACTCCTTCAGCTTTTGGTTGGGAAACTCATTATCTCTTTTTTAATTCTGAATAACTTTGCAGGGTAAAGTGTTCCTGGTATCCTTTCAGTACTTTGAAATATATTAGGCTTTGAATACATTAGGCTACTCTCTCTGTCCTGCTGACAACCTTATGGGGTTTCCCTTATATATAGCTATTTATTTTTATCTTGCAGCCATTAAAATTCTCTATCACTACCTTTTTTCCCCCATTTTAATTATTATGTGTATTGGTGTGAACCTCCTTGGGTTGATTTTCTTTTTGAGGGGGGTGGTTTCTGTGCTTCTTGGATCTAGGTATGTGTTTCCTTCTCCAGATTAAGGAAGTTTTCTTTTTTAAAGATTTTATTTATTTATTTGACACACATACACACAGAGGGAGAGAGAGCCCAAGCAAGGGGAGTGAGGGGAAGGCAGAGGGAGAAGCAGTATCCTGAGCTCCTGATGAGCGGGGACCCTGGTGTGGGGCTTGATCCCAGGACCCTGGAATCATGACCTGAGCTGAAGGTAGACACTTAACTGACTGAGCCACCCAAGTGCCCCAGACAAAGGAAGTTTTCAACAATTATTTCTTCAAATAAATTTTCTGCACCTTTCTCCTTTCTCCTTCTGGGGCCTCTATAATATAAATGTTATACTTGATGTTGCTGTGTTTAACCTATTGTCATTTTTCAAAATTATTTTTCATTTTGTTGTTCAGCTTAGTTGCTTTCCATCATTCTTTCAGCTCATTGATCTGTTTTTCTGCCTCCTCTAATATACTATACATGTCCTCTGGTATATTTTTTTTAAATTTCAGTTGAGTTATTCCTTTCTGACTGATATCTTCTAATATTTTCCATCTCTTTGTTGGAGGCCTCACTGAGATCCTCCACTCTTCTCTTGAGTTCAGTATCTTTATGACCATTACAGTGAATTATTTATCAGTCCTATTGCCTATCTCCATTTCATTTAGCTCTAGTTTGCTATAGTTTTGTCCTGTTCTTTCATTTGGGACATAATCCTCTGTCTCTTCATTATTTCTAACTCTGTCCCTTTCTGTGTATTAAGAAGGTCAGCTACATCCCTTGATCTTGGAAATAGCGGCCTCATGAAGTAAAAGTGGTGCCCTATAGTGCAGTGTCCCCTGTTCACCAGAACTGAGTATTTCAGAGCTATCTACTATGGTTTGTTGTGCCCTACTTTTATGGCTTACCCATCTTAGTTCAAGCTAGTTGGCTGCAATAACCCACTTTGCCTGTTGTGGGTACACTGGGCAGGGTTTTGTCTGTGTGCTCAATAAGGGGGCAATCTGGGGCTGCTGCAGCCTTATAGTTGGAAAGTGTCCCCACTCAGATCAGAAGTCTGCCCTCAGCTCATCTGCCAGAACTGCAGCTGCACTGACTTAGAGGGTGATTTTCCTGCTTTATCTCTGAGAGGCTTTCGTTGGTGGGCAAGGCCAGCAGTCCGACCCCGACCATATACCTGTCCCCTGTCTGTCTTTTGGGGGTTCAGTTACACTGATCAGTTGGGCACTCTCTCTGCACTGCTAGTTATAAAGTTTGGCTGCTGGGACTAAAGGCACACTGGTGTTTGTAGTTGTCTTCCCCTTCCCAAGGGCAGGAGTCACTTTGGAGTGGCACAGGTCCATGCCTGGGCTGTTTGCAGGGTATGTTTGGACAGAAGTTACTTTGGAGGGACGCCTGACAAGTGGGGTGGGTTTGAGGGAATAGATCCTCAGAATGTGAGGGTGCAACACATGTGCTAGCAAGATAGGATGAAAGCAAGATAGGAGGAGAGCAAGATAGATGGTTCCCACAAGTGTCCTTCTGTCTAGGTGTTGGGGTTGTTGGGGAGGGAAATGGCAGCTGCCAGCTCTTTTGTTGTTGAAGTCTTCTAAAGATACCTGCTTTTCCAGTGCAAATTCTGAGATTGGTAAATAAATCTCGAAGTACACTCTAGGCTCTTTTCAAACCCTGCTTCTATGCTTAATTGTTAGGTTGGCTCTTTAAGGGTGGAGATTCGGTTTGTTAGGGTCTGTGGTCAAAGGAATGAGACTGACACAAAGTGAAAGTCAAGCAAAGCTTTATTTTGCACCAAGCATCGAAAATCAAACCGACCAGTTGGGGCCATATCTTACAAAGAGGCGACAATAACCGGGACACCGACCCCGACTATTCCCCTTACCCAACGATTCACCTTACCCGATGATGATGCTCCTGGCGGCGCTGCTTCCCGATGATGACACTCCCGGCAGTGCTACTCTCCAGCAAGGCCGCCCCCAGCGATGCTCATGATGCTCCCGACGACTACCTCGACGATCCCGATGCTCCCCAGTGAGGCCGCTCCTGATGACCATGCCACTCCCAACACTCCCAATGATGCCGCTCCTGACGACCCCAATGCTCCCACTCCCGATGACCCCAACGCTATCACTACTATTCCCCTGCCTCATAGATCAACCTTTATAGAGGTGGTTGAGTCTGGCCCACACACAGGTGGCCAATGAGACTGTAACACACAGGAAAAATTGCACAGTCATGCTAGGTAGGCAATACGGGTGACCGATTGAATTTCAACTTACAATAGTAAATATATGCATGCCCCACTGATTGGATGTCTCCATCTGGCCTGGCCCACCCCTATATTCAGGGTTTGCAGGTAAGTTCTTCTGGGAGGGGCGGGGTCAATCTAAGTTTATAACAAATCTGCTCCCTCTGGCCAACCTGACCCCTACATTCCCCCCTTTTCTTTGGAATTTAGTCAAATCCTTGACTTTTCACCAGTTCTATGTTCTCCTGTTGTAAGGGGTTATATTGAGCATGCAAAACTAATTTTATTGCTCTAATTTCCCTCCTATACTCTTTGTCTTATGAGGTGACTCAATAGCTCTTACACAAATAGGTAATAATAGGAACAATGAACTCATAGTCTTTTGAGTCTCAGCTTTAGTCCACGGTCAGCAGGGTCTATCGGCTGCGGCTTCCATCCCTGGGGGACATCCTTGTTCTCAGCTCGTTTGATGTAACCCATGTGAATCCAGGCCCTGATGCCTTCTACTTTTATTGCCGTGGGTGTGGTCAAGATGACAGTAAAAGGTCCCATCCAGCAAGGTTCCAAGTTTCCCACTTAAGGGTGACATATCCAAACCAAGTCCCCAGGTTGGTAAGGATGTGGGTCCACCTTTGTCTCCAACTCATGTTTGGTGGAAAAAGCCTCTACCCAGCCTGAAAAGGTATCTACAAAAGCTAACATATACTTGTGCCCATATTTTCTGGGTTTTATCTCTGTAAAATCTATTTCCCAATAAAGTTCTAGTTCCTCACCTCTTTCTCTTTTCCCTCTTCCCATTCTTGTTCTTCCCACATTAACTGTCTGGCATTGAGCATATCTATCAACTACATCCTGAACCATACGCCCTAATTTAGAAACCTGGAACTGCTTACCTATAAGCTCCTTGAGTTTGCGTGTTCCCAAATGAGTACCCTGATGTATCTTGTTTACTAACTTCTTACCTAGTCTTCGAGGAAGAATTATTTTTCCTGCTTTAGTCTTAGCCCAATCCCCTTCATAGTCCAATTTAACCCATTTTGTAAATACTTTAAATCTTCCTCTGAATATTTCAGTTTTTCTGGTAGGGCAGGAGCCAGGAGTGTAACCAGTTCTTGCACTCTCTTGGGCTGCCTGCTTTGTGGCTTGATCTGCTAATTGGTTTCCTTTTGAAATCAGATCAGTCCCCTTTTGGTGTCCCAGGCAATGCATCATGGCTACTTCTTTTGGGTCTGATATAGCCTGGAGGAGAGCCAATATTTCTCCTCTGTTCTTTTTTTTTTTTTTTTTTTTTTTTTTTAAGATTTTTTTTATTTATTTGACAGACAGAAATCACAAGTAGACAGAGAAGCAGGCAGAGAGAGAGGAGGAAGCAGGCTCCCTGCTGAGCAGAGAGCCCGATGCGGGACTCGATCCCAGGACCCCGAGATCATGACCTGAGCCAAAGGCAGAGGCTTTAAACACTGAGCCACCCAGGCGCCCTCTCCTCTGTTCTTAATTCCTTTTCTTTCTGCTGTTAATAGGCCCCTTCCTTTATAAATATCCCAGTGTATGTGGAGAGTAGCAAAGGCGTACCTGCTGTCCATAGAGATGTTGACGGTTTTATCTTTGGCCATCTGCAGTGCCTTGGTGAGTGCAATCAGCTCCACTTTTTGTGCCGAGGTTCCGTGTGGCAAGGCTGCCTGCTCAGGAAAGACCACCGTAGCCCTTGCATACCTCTTTCCATTGACCATGTAGCTATTCCTGTCTGTGAACAGAGTCATCTTCGCATCTGGGAGGGGAGTCTCTCTGAGATCCCGCCTTATTCCTGCGACTTGGGTTAGGATCTTCCCACAGTCATGTGGATGGTCAGCCAGCTCCTCTGGCAGCAGTGTGGCTGGATTTAGCACTACCAGGGGCCAGAAGGTCACTCTTGGTTCGTTGAGGAGGAGGGCCTAATACCCCATCACTCAGGCATTTGCTGTCCATTGGTCTGGTGGAGTCCAGAGAAGGCCCTCGATAGCATGGGTGGTGGTCAAGATGAGATTTTGACCCAAAGTCAATTTACTTGCATCCTTGACCAGGAGGGCCATGGCAGAAATTATGCGGAGGCAAGGGGGGAACCCAGCCACTACTGGATCTAGTTTCTTGCTAAGATAGGCTACTGGCCTTGGCCAAGGCCCCAAAGTCTGAGTCAAAACTCCTTTTGCCACCCCTGCTTTTTCATCCACATAAAAGTGGAAGGGCTTGGTAACATCTGGGATGGCCAGTGTTGGGGCACTCAATAAGGCTGTTTGTAATTCCTGAAATGCTCCTTCTGCCTCAGCTGTCCACTCTATCATAGTGAGCCGCTCCTTTGCCAGTTTGTAGAGAGGTTGGGCAATCTCTGCAAACTGTGGTATCCACAGCCTACAGTAGTCCACTGTCCCAAAAAACTCTCTCACTTGTCAGGATATGGTGGGGTGGAAGTATTGGGTGATCACCTGTTTCCTGGACTCAGACAGTGAACACATTCCCTTGTGGAGATCAAAGCCTAGATAAGTGGTATGGCTCTGACAGAGCTGTGCTTTCTTTGCAGACACCCAATGCCCCTTTTCCTGCAGAGTCAGTAAGAGAGCTCTCGTCCCCTGCAAACATGATTCATAGTCCTCAGCGGCTATTAGCAAGTTATCAACATCCTATAACATAGTGACTCCCAGGTTGGAGGTTCTGTACTCCTGCAAATCCTCGTTAGGGCCTTGTTGAAAATGGTGGGTGAATTCTTGAACCCGTGGGGAAGTCTTGTCCAGGTGAGCTGGCCTTGATATCCTTCCTGTGGGTCGGACCACTTAAAAGCAAAGAGGGGCTGAGATTCCCTTGCTAAAGAAATGCAGAAAAATGCAACCTTGAGATCTAAGACAGTATACACAGTTCTCTTGGGGCCCAAGAAGGAGAGTAGGTTATAGGGGTTAGGCGCCATCAGGTGGATATCTTTGATCCATTTATTAACTTCCCACAAGTCCTGAACAGGTCAGTTCAGCCTCGGCCTTTTTGACAGGCAGCAAACATGTGTTCCATGATTCGCAAGGAACTAGGATCCTGTCTCCTTGGAGGTGGTTAATGTGTTTTCTGATCCCTTTCTTTGCTCCCCAGGGGAGGGGGTACTGTTGGACATGAACAGCCGTAGCTGTCACCTTTAATTGTATCACCACTGGAGGTTGTCCCCTGGCAAAGCCAGGGGGCTTCCCTTCTGCCCAGACCTCGGGAAACTCAACCTATAGGGTTTGGAGAAGGCTCCCCCACTTTGTCTCCTCTGGTTTTGAGACTGGCTCTTAAAGGAGGTATTCATCTACTGCTTCCATAAGCACCTGTACAGTGGGTTGTCTCAAGGTTACAGTCATGTCTCCTTCCAAGAACTGAATGCTGGCTCGTAACTTGTGGAGGAAATTTCTTCCCATCAAGTTATATGGGGCATTAGGGAGGACCAAAAATCGATGTTTAACTACTCCCAAGGCCAAATTTGAAGTCCTTTCTGTTGTCCATTTATGTCTCTCTTTGCCATTTGCTCCTTGTACCCAGACTTCCTCTCCAGATAGTTTTCCCGTAGGTTTAAGTAATGATGAAAATTGGGCTCCCATGTCCACCAAAACATCAATTGATTTCCCCTCCACTTTAATTTTTACTCTGGTGGCCAGCACTGCTGTCTTCCTTTTGGGATACTCCCTGGCCCAGTGTCCTTTTTCCTTATAATAAGTGCACTGATCTGAATCTAAGTCTTCCCGCCTGCCTTCTCTGTACTTAGGCTTTTCCTTCTATTTACCATCCCCTACCTGCCTCATGTAATGCTAAAACCTTAGCCAGTTTGTCTGTTTTTCATCCTCCTGTGCATCCCTGTTATTAAACACTTTTTCTGCTATTCCCACTAAGTCAGTCAGATTCTTCCCTTCAAATCCTTCAATTTTCTGAAGTTTCTTCCTTATATCTGGGGCTGTATCAAGTGATGACCCTTATCAAAACATTGAAACTTTAGGAAATGTATAGAACCTCTGGAGTAGTTACAGCATTTACCCAAATGTAACCCAAGGTTTATCATTGATTTAGCAGTACTTCCTGAGTAACTTAGCATATTAAGGAAAAGCCTTATGAGTCAAAGAGATCTCATTTACAATTCTGGGTGGGCAAAGAGAAAACCATTTACATTTTAACCAATTAAGAACTGTTACAACAGAATTCAGTTAAGCACAAAACATGTTTACCAACAGATTTCAAAAGCACAAACCCAGTTCCAGCAACCAGCACTCTAGCATTTTATCCCATTTGTCATCCAAACAAAACTTCAAAGTTTCAGGTTACCAAAGACTATGAAAGCCACTTTTACAATTACCCATCAAAACCCTGAGACTGACAATTAACCATCAGCCCAGCCATCCCTCAACCAACAGACCTCACATTCCACCTGGGCCCATTCCACTTCAGAAAGCCATGCTTTCCCTCTAGCAAGGGGGAGGGACTAGGCAGTCCACATAGGGCCAGAGAAGACAAGGAATTCCCCAAAACAAAGGGAGTTTCGGCAGCTACTTGGGAATATTCCTTAAAGTCTCTGTCCTGAGTTAGACCAACCCCAGCTGGCTCCAGTTATAGAACTTAACACATGAAATGAGTGAGGGAGAACCCCCACATCTATTATAAGGAACGGAGAGATGAAAGTCAGAGTCCCCTTACTCTCCGCTGGCCCAATTCCTTCAATCACAACAAATAACACAGCAGACAACAAAAAGACAAGACAAAGACAACTGCAGGCCCAGGGGTCCTGCCACAGGTGGGGATTTTCTAGGGGGACCCAAACCCCCTGATGGTCTAGGAGGACTCGAATTCCTAGGGGGGCACGAACCCCCTGGCCACTGCTGATGGGTACTTGAATCCCCCAACAGGCCCCTGACCACACAGGGGGACTCAAACCCCCAGAGACAGCCCAAAGATCTACCAGCAGAGGGTTGGGGCATCCCTGAATTCACTCCAGCCCTCGGGAGCATGGCTACATCCAGCTTCTCCCCGGTGGGCCATACCCTGGAGCTCCAACCAGACATAGGATTCCCTATACCCAAGATCCCAGTACCTTCGGAGGCATTTCCCAAAAATTCCGATGCTGGCTCAGGTCATCGTTTGATCCTGGACGAGCCCCCAGTGTTAGGGTCCGTGATCAAAGGAATGAGACTGACACAAAGCAAAAGTCAAGTAAAGCTTTATTTCATGCCAAGCATCGAAAATCAAACCGAACAGTCGGGGCTGTCTCTTACAAAGAGGCGACAATGACCAGGACACTGACCCCAATTACTTCCCTTACCCAACGATTCCCCCTACCCGACAACGACACTCCTGGTGGCGTTGCTTCCTGAAGACGACACTCCCGGCAGTGCTGCTCCCCAGCAGCGCTGCTTCCCAGCGATGCTCATGATGCTCCCGATGACTACCTCAACGATCCCAACGCCCCCCAGTGAGGCCACTCCCAATGACAATGTTGTTCCCAATGACCCCGACGCTATCACTACTACTCCCCTGCCTCATAGATCAACCTTTATAGAGGTGGTTGAGTCCGGCCCACACACAGGTGGCCAATGAGACTGCAACACAGAGGAAAAACTGTACAGTCATGCTAGGTAGACAATATGGGTGACCAATTGAATTTCAACTTACAATAGTAAATATATGTGCACCCCACTAATTGGATGTCTCCATCTGACCTGGCCCACCCCTATATCCAGGGTTTGCAGGTAAGTTCTTCTGGGAGGGGCAGGGTCAATCTAAGTTTATAACAAATGGGCTCCCTCTAGCCAACCAGGCCCCTACAGGTTTTCTATTGCACTCTGGATTTCCTTGAGCTAAGCCTGCTGATTTTAAGTACCTAGTGTTAAGCCCTGTTGAATGTAAAAACTCATGAAGTTAACCCCCACTGTTTCTCAAAGTCAGATATTATGGAGACTCATCTTGCCAGTGCACATCCCCTTTGCTTGGGTTACCTGGCTTGGGGTCTGATCCTCTCACTTCTTCAAGCTTGTGGTATTACTCCCATTATAATTAGCCTCACCAGGGGTTTCCAACCACCCTTTCTATCCTTTTTATATGGTCTCCTATCTGTGGTTAACAGGAAAGTCTGTTCCGCTAGTCTTCAGGTTATTTGTTGAGTTAATTGCATTGATGTATCTGTTATCATGATGTGTCCCTGGAATGATGTAAGTTCAAAGACCTTCCAACTCTACCATCTTTACAGAAGTTCTTTCCACTTCCTGAACTTTTTAGCACAGATTTTTCAGAAACTTCTGTCTTTAGAACTCTTATTTTCTTTCTATCCTTTCTCATTCTCTTTCATTAGCTGGGCTCTTTGTCCCCCACCCCAACTTTGCCCCCTCCTCTCCACCACCATCAAAAAAACCCGACCTTGGCTATTTACTCTTGGGATTTTAGCTACTGTCTGTACGAGATTTTTGTCTTTTTTTTATATATATATTTATTTACTTATTTACTTTACAGAGAGAGAGATCATAAATGGGCAGAGAGAGGGGAGAGGCAGGCTTCCTGCTGACCAGAGAGCCCGATGTGGGGCTCAATCCCTGGACCCTGTAAATCATGACCTGAACCAAAGGCAGAGGCTTTAACCCACTGAGCCACCTAGGTACCCCAAGATTTTTGCTTTTAATCACAACTTGTGTTTTGACTGCTATGTCCTAATTGTGTTCTTGACCTTTATACTTGGATGTTGAAGTACACAGGTCAAACTTTATTGTCATAAAATTGTAGTAATTAGATCTATTCTCACATTTTTTCTTCTTCCTGTTTCTTTAAACATTTCTGTTAACAATGACTCTATTCTCTTCCAATGGCAAAAACTGAAATTTAAAATCATATTGTTTTGTTTTACTCCACATCCTGTCTCAACATCTCAGTTTTTTTCTCCACTTTCCTAATAACTATGGCAAATACCTTCATTACTCTTATATATTTTTTAATTCATTATCCTTTGATTTCATACTTAATCTATTATAGTCACGTATGTATTTATTAGCTCTTGTTATAAGAAACTAAAACTAAATTACATTTTTAAAAAATATTTGTTAGAGAGGGAGGGAGAGAGAGTGTGAGTGAGTGAAGAGAGGGGCAGAGTGGGAGGGAGAGAATCTCAAGCAGACTTCCGTGCTGAGCACAGAGCTCTATGCAGGGTGCCATCCATGACCCCAAGATTGTGACCTGAGCTGAAACCAAGTTGGATGCTCAACTAACTGAGTCACCCAGCTACCCCCTAAATTACATTTTTTGAACAAATTTATTTTGAAATCAATATAGTTTTACACAATAGTAACAAACATGGTACAAAGAGTTTTCATGTACCTTGACTCAGTTCCCTTCTTTAATGATGGTACATTTGTCAAAACTAAGAAATTGACATTAGTAAAGTACTATTAAAAATGCCACAAAATTTGAATTTCACCAATATGTTCCAGGATCCAATCTAGGATGCCATATTGTAGGTTTCCAACATATGTATTTAATTTCCTCTGGTGTTGATAGTTTATCAGTTTTTATTTATTTGTCACAGTATTGACTATTTTATTTTTTTATAAAGATCTTATTTATTTATTTGAGAGAGAGACAGTGAGAGAGAACATGAGTGAGGAGAAGGTCAGAGGGAGAAGCAGACTCCCTATGGAGCGGGGAGCCCGATGTGGGACTCGATCCCGGGACTCCAGGATCATGACCTGAGCCGAAGGCAGTCGTCCAACCAACTGAGCCACCCGGGCGCCCCTTGACTATTTTAAATAATATTTTGAAGAATGTCCTTCAGTTTGGGTTTGTCTGATGTTAATGTCACAAGTAGCCTACAGCCAAGTGTTTTTTAGAAAAATACTAGATTATTATGTAAATTATATATCTTACCAGAAGGTATATGATGTTAACATAAAATTAACATGATTTATCAGTGGAGTTCCCCCCCTACCTTTACTGAGTTAAATTCACAATTAAAATTTTTATATTTAGGGTATACAATTGATGGTTTGAAATATGTATATACTGTGAAGTAAATATCACAGTGAAGGTAGTTAACAAATCCATTACCTCTCCTTCCATTACAGTAATCATTTTTTCTGCTTTTGGGGAGGAGGAAGCCTGAGAATAATTATTATTTAACCTCTTAGCAAATCTAAAATAATAAAATATTTTAAATTATTGTCACATTGTTTTACATTAGATTTCTAAACATTTTTCATTTTGCGTTACTGAAACTTCATACTCCTTGACAAATATCTCCTCATATCTACCACTCCCATCTCTAGAAACAACCATTCTACTCTCTGCTTCTGTGAGTTTGACTATTTTAGAGTCCTCATATAAATGTTAACCATGTAATATGTGTTTTTCTGCATCTGAGTTATTTCACTTAGAATAGGTTCATGTATATTTTCATTAAGGGTAGGATTTACCTCTTTTTAAGGTTGAATAATATCCCATGGTATGTATGTGTGGATATATTTACCACATTTTCTTTATTCATTCAGTCAATGATGAATTTTAGGTTTTTTCCACATTTGGCTATTGTGCATAATCCTGAAATAAACATGAGAGTAAAGGTGTATGAGATGTTAATTTTGTTTCCTTCAGATGCATACCTACAACAGTGATTGATGGATAATATGGTAGTACTCTTTTAAATTTTGGGGGAAACCTCCATTTTCCAAAGGTTGTACCAGTTAAAATTGACACTGATGGTATATAAGGATCCCAATTTCTCTACATCTTCACGCTTGTTATCTTTGGTCTTTCTAATAGCAGTCGTTCTAAGAGATGTGAACTAATATTCATTGTGGCTTTGATTTGCTTCTTCCTGATGATTAGCAATGTTGAATACCTTTTCATTTACTTGTTGCCATCTGTATATTTTCTTTGAAGAAGTGTCTCTTTATATTTGATTTAGATTGCTATTTGCTATGGAGTTGTGTGAATTTCTTATATTTTTTATATTAACTTCATACAGATAAATGGTATGCAAATATTTTCTCCCATTCAGTATGTTGCTTTTAGACTGTTGATTATTTCCTTTGTGTACAGAAGCATGCTATTTTGATGTAATCCTACTTGACTGTTTCTGCTTCTTTAGCCTGTACTCTTGATGTGATTTCAAAGAAATCATTGCCCACATCAATGTCAAGGAGATTTTTCGCTGTGCTTTCTTCTAAAAGTTGTATGGTTTCAGATACGATTTTAGACTCATGGTTTCATTTGTCTTTAATGCATTTTGAGTTAATTTTTGTGTTGTGTAAGATAATGATATTCACCTTTTTTTGCATGTGGATATCCAGTTTTTCAACACTCTTCATTGAAGAAATTATCAATACCCCATTGTTTGTTCTTGCCATTGTTGTGGAAGATTAACTGGCTGTAGATATGTGAATTTATTTATAGGCTCTATATTCTGTTTCATTGGTATATATTATGTATAAATTATTATTATATAGTATATATATTATGTATATGTTTACATTATGTATACTATGTTATATTTTATATATATATGTGTGTGTTTTTATGGCAGCACCATGCCATTTTGATTAGTAAAGCTTTATAATCTATTTTGAAATCAGGAAGTGTGGTGCCTCTAGTTTTGTTTCTACTCAAGATTTCTTTGACATTTAGGGATTATTGTGGCTCTATATGAATTTTAGAATTTTTAGAAATATTTTTGCAAAAATTGCAATTGAAATTTTAAGAGATTACATTGCATCTATAGATCACTTTGGGTATTATGGACCCTTAAATATACTAATACAACCCATGAACATGGCCTATATTCTCATTTATTTGTATCTTTAATTTTTTTAACCAATCTTAAGTTTTCAGTGTACAAGTATTTCACCTGTTTGGTTAACTTTACTCATAAGGATTTTATTCTTTTTGTTGCCATTGTGGATGAAAATTTTTTAAAATTTCCTTTTTAGATAACCAACTGTACATAAAAACATAACGCATGTGTTATGTTGATTTTGTGTCCTGCAACTTTATTAAATTTATTTATTTTAACATTTTTTTATGTTAAAATCCAAGGGATTTTGTACACATATACTATTTCATGTGCTAATAGAGATAATTTTACTTCCTCCTTTTTGGATTTGTATGCTTTTTCTTTTTCTTTTTTTTTCCCAGTCTAATTGTTCTATGTCTTTCAGTACTCTATTGAAAAGGTAATGCAAGAGTGGGCATCCTTGTCTTATAACAGACCTTAGAGAGCTTTTAGTTTTTTCCTAATTATGTTAGCTGTTGCCTTGCCGAATATGGCCTTTATTGTGTTGAGGTCAAGTTCCTTATGGATATAGGAGAGTCTGTAGTCTTTGTAGATTTAAGAGTTTCAATGATGAGTGGATATTGAACTTTGTCAGTTTTGCTTTTTCTGCATTTATTGAGATGATCATGTGGTTTTTCTTTTATTTTGTTAATGTATTGCATCACCTCAATTAATTTGCATATGTTAGCCATTTTTGCATCCCAGGGATAAATCTTACTTGCTCATGGTGTATGATACTTTCAGTGTGCTGTCAAATTTTACTGAGGATTTTTACATTTGCATTCATCAAGGATATTGGTCTATAGTTTTTTTTTTTTTGTGGTGTTCTTGTCTGGTATTGGTATTAGGATGATGCTGGTCCCATATAAGTAAGTTTGGAAGTGTTTCCTCTTAGATATTTGGGAATTATTTGAGAAGATTTGATATTAATTCTCCTTTGGAAGGAGAATTGGAAGAATTGACCCAGTTGTGTGTAATTACCCTAGGCCATGATTCCCCCCCCCCCCTTCCTGGGGAAAACATAGTAGAACAAGTCTAATAGTCCTTGCTTCCAGTGTGGATACCCATAACTTCCACTATGAAAAACACATGCAGTCCTTTGCTGACTCTTACTTCAGCTGGGAGAAGTCCCTATAGTCCATTCCACTGTAGCCCTATGAAGATGACTGATGTAATCCCATGAAGCTGGAGATACCATCACTCATCCTGGTCCTAGAAGTACCATGCACATGACCAGCACTTGGCTCCACAGCCACTCTGCTAGTGTCTCACCCTGGAGAGTAGCACCACCACTGCCCCACATACAAGCCTGCATACTGGACCCTAGTGCCAAAAGGGATCCTCTAGGATATAACTTCCAGTTGCTGGGGGAAAAGGAAAGCAGAAAGACCAAACAGCCTTTGCTACAAAGAACCACAGTAGCTCTCACCACCACCATGAACACATAGGGAAGAAAGCTATAATTTTTACCAATACCAATCTTAGCTGATTGAGCTTGGTGGAGTATATGTTTCTATGTTTCCCTGGAGCCAGCCAGAACCTCTGCTGCACTGAGCTGTGACAGACCAGGAGATAGGTTGACACATGTAAGATGTTTTTCTATAGACATCCTGGTTTTTGTGTTATACCTATGTGCTGCAACTTTTTTATTATAATTCAGAACTCTCCTAGTGTTATTTTCATTGATCATCATTTATTTATTTATTTATTTATTGGTGCTTTGATAAGCATTGGAAGTTCCAAGTCTGTCTTGCTGACATCACCCTTGAAGTTTTCTTGGTGTTGAGCTTTAACATTTTTCTATCACATATGTAATTTACAAATATTTAATTACAGTCTGAGGTTTGTCTTTTCATTGTCTTAGTCGAGTATTTTTCTGAGCAAAATATTGAGATTGTGATGAATCCAATTTATCAATTATTTTTTTCACAGGTTGTTCATTTCATATCATACCTAAAAAACTCATCACAAAATCCAAAGTCTCACAGACTTTTTTTAAAAAAAATGTATAATTTTATATTTTATGTTTAGGTCTTTGATTCATTTTCAGTTAACTTATAAGAGATGTGACTTGTGTCTTAAGTTTTATTTTTTCCTTATGGAAGCTCAATTGTTTAAGAAATTTTAGTGAAAGTACTATTCCTTTTCCATTGAATCTCCATCACCTTTTTGTCAAAAATCAGTCAACTATATTTGTGAAATCTATTTCTCCTTCCTTTTATGTTTAACCTATTTATGTCTTATATTTATAGTGAGTTTTTTATAGACAGTATAGACTTTGCTTTTTGAATAAAATCTGAAAATTTGTCTTTTAGTATGTTTAGGTGTGCACATTTATAGTGATAATTCATATTCATATAGTTAGAATAAAATCAATCACCGTCAGTTTTCTTTGCATTTTTTCCCTCTATTTTTCCCCCTCTTTTTCTGCCTTCTCTAGGTTTAATTGAAGATATTTTATGATTCAATTCCATCCTTTCTATTGACTTCTTTTAAAAAAATTTTAATCAATTTCCTAAGGTTTACAATATGTATTCTTAGTAATTGTGGGTCACTTTTCAAATAATAGTATATAACTTCACATGAATTATAAGGACATTATAGCTGTCTATTTATCTGTCTCAGCCCTTGTGCCATTGTTGTCATACACTTCATTTTGTACATGTTATAAGCACAATACATTGCTATTGTTGTTGCTTCACTGTATTATTTCATTATAATTAGAATGACATTAGAAACATTATATTTCATCTTTATTTATTCATATACCATGCTTTTGTTTTCTCTAGATTCAAGTTTTTGACCCATATCACATTATTTTTAGCCTAAAGAACTTCTCAACATTTCTTGTAAAGTAAATGTGTCAGCAGTAAATCGTGTCTATTTCTATTTTTCTGAGACAGTCTTTATCATTTTCTTTATGTTTGAAAGGTAATTTTGCTGGGTATAGAAATCCTTTTCCCTTCCTTCCCTTTATGTTCTTTTTTCTTTTCTTCCCTCCCACCCTCCCTATGTTCCTCTTTTCTTCCTCCCTTTCTTTCTGTCTTCTGTATTACATGTATTATAATATGAACTGTATTGTAATTCCTACCTTGTTTCTCTGTGTCTTATCTCCCATAGATGTGTTGAAGGTCTATTTCTTTCATTCGTTCATTCACTCATTTCATTCATTTCTCTAATTTTTAGCACTTTTTCTTGCTTATTATTAGAACCTATTGCAACTGTAATTTAGTATCTGCCACTACCTTTGGAAAATTATTAGTCATTACTTCTTAAAATATTTCCTCTGTCCCAGTCTCATTTTCTAGCATCAGGGATTCAAACTATGAGTAATATCTAGTTTTGTATGTATTGCTGTGAGTATTTCCTATGAGGACTACAATAATCCTATGAATATTTCATAGTTGTCCTCCAGTTCTTTGATGCTCCTTTCTGATTCCTTTTTGAATATTTGTGTTTTGGTTTCCATAATTCCTGTTGTCCTATCTTCAAGTTCATGGACTATTTCTGTGGCTGTGTTGACTCCAGTAATGAACCCATTGAAGGTCATCATTTCTATTTTACTGTTTTTGGTTTCTAACATCCTCATCTAGTTCCTTCTTATATTTTCCATTTCTCTGATAAAATGGCTTATATTATATATTATTCATTAGAACCTTTAACATATCAACCATAGTTATTTTAAATTCTTTATCAGATTCATATAAATATTTATCATACTGAGTCTGATGATATGATTGCTCTTTTCCTTCAGATTTTTGGCATGCTTTGGTATACCTTGTATCTTTTACTGAAGCTGAGACATGCATTGGATAATAGAGATTGAAGTAAATAGACATTTAGTGTGAAGATTTGTGTTACTATAGCTAGAATTTGGGTATTGTTTAATGTTTGGTGTATCTGTAGGCAACAAACATTTCAAAATCCTCTAGGCCTTGTTTTTGTCCCACTCTAAACTTTGGGGTTCCCTAAATACTCTTCCTCAAAAACTTTGTGTCTGAAAGCTCTTTCAGCTGTAATCTGCTATTATTCTACTGGAATCATGCTAATGTGGTAGTAGAGTGTGAGGGAAGGGGAGCATTGAATTGAATTGAATTCAGTTCAGTGAATTGAATATCAGTGTTTTCATTATCTGTTTCTGGGGGCTGTGACCTTCACAAATGTTTCTTCAGTGATACAGGTGTTCTCCCTATTCCCCTGCCCTATACAACCTTCCTTAGCTACAGTGTTCCCAATCTATTTCTTTGAAGGCTTGACCTATGTTGAGTCTGTATTTCTTTTTTTCCCATGAGACAGGATGGTTAGAGGAAGCTGGAGTAGGAAGAATGTCCTTCCCTCAGCTGGTAGGTAAAGTTATTACAAAGTTTCTCCTACCCATTTGTAAAAGTAGGACTTTATTATAGAGAAGGCTCTAGACATATTTCACGATTGTTATTCTTGCCTTCCCCAAATCACTAGAAGCAGGACCTTGATTAGTCTGGCTTGTCTATTTTTTTCAAGCCCATTATTTATATAAAGTTGAGAGTCAGAGACCTTGTGGTCGTTAATTTTGAGATTAAAATACCACCTTCACAAAAAGTTTTTTTTTTAATTTTTTTCTCAATCTCAAAACAGTTGTATCTTCCATAACCTATTTTAAAATGCTGTTGACTCACATGGTTTAAAGAACTTGTTTTCATTCTTTACATTTTTACTTGCATAAATTTTCTGAAAGCAGTGATTTGAACTTGCTGCTATGTAGTCACAGAAAAGACCAGTGAGTGGAATACAAGACAGGAAATTCCTTTCATTATTTTTGGGTCTTATATCACTTATAAGTATGATACCTCAAAGTTCAGGACAGCATACTCATTACTTGAATACTTTCAGAAATCCTTAAAGATTCTAATTACTGGAAGAAAGCAGTACATTCGAATTTATAAATACTGACTCAGAAAGTAGACTGGTAAAGATTGGGTGTAAGACTTGCTTACATTTCTGAACTAATAGCTATTATAATAGGTGTTGTGAGAATTATAAGTGTTTCTAGCACTCAATTTAAAAAGCTGTTCCAGATCATGTTTAAAAGTTTAAAAAAAATAAATATGACTGAACTATTGGAACTTTAAGAAACTATAGAGGAGTGCTAATGAAATTTAGAGTAATTAAATAGAAATAACATAGGAATTCCTCTGCAGTGCAGACAGTATATGAGGAAGACAAAGACTTGGGAAGTGAAAATACCACAGGGCAAGTCAAATAGAAGTACTGGTTATTAATCAGCACCAAGCTATAGTCAATGTGGAAACACCTAAAATTAGATAAGCAACGCAACAAGAAGTACTAGGTATGAGTCAAACACATTGAATAAATACAATTGGATTTTTATATATATGCTTAAATATATGAATCAATAAAATAATTAAAATATTAATAAGTATTAGGGCCTGCTAAAATAATGTGTTTTATGTTATCATTCAACCAAAGAAATGTATTAAAGTTATTTAAAATTAATCTTGCTGTTGCTGGCTAGCATAAAGTAATTGAATGTGCAACTACTGATTAAGAAAATGTCATTGAACTCTTACTAAATAGATTAGGGAAGTTAAGGAAAAAATATGATTTTTTTTCAGATCAAGGGTCTTGTCTAGAACACAAAATGAAGAGAAGTCATTGATTTATCTCTTCTATTTTATACTGGAAAAAAATCTCACTTTTAAGTTTCATTTCTTTTACTTTAACAATCAGCATATCAGAAATTGGTTGCTTATTGGTTTTTAAAAGACTAATCAATGTGTAATATGAACTGCCTAATACTTAGAATAGTGATATTTTTAGTTCTTCAACAGTGCAGAATATATCAGTGTATTCATTCCCAATTCTCATGTAAAGTCATGTATATTATTCAAATACTTTGTCTTCAGGAACTATGCTTACTTTTAGGACTCAAGGGAAACATGAGTCTGAGATGCCAACATTACATTGAGTGTTGATATTCCCTCCTCACCCCCCCCACCAATGGACTATCTGCCAACTAGACTAAACACATGCTAACACCATTGTAGCTGACCCAAGGTTACAGAACTCTTGTGCCAAAACATTATGAGTTCCAGCAAGAGATAAGAGGTTCTACTCAGATCACTGTATAAAGCTAAATGAAAGTTGACATGATTATTTGTCCTTACAGAAGAGCATATAGAAGACATCTTTTCTTTTTAGTGTTTTTCAGTTTGCCCTTGGCATTGAATTATAAAACTTAGTTATGCCACAATAACCTACTAAGCTGAGCTACAGGCAGAGTTTGAGAGACTACTGAGACCTGGGGAACAGATTGAGTTTTACATTATATTGAAGCACATTTGTTCTTGTTGGGTTATTATTTGGTCATGAGCCTGACAATAGGAGAAGTAAGTAATGGTTATAAAATAGTAAGAAAATGTGGAGGAAAACATACACACAGCCAGAGTGAGGGAAAAAACACAGGGATCTATATACTGTTTTTTGAAGGCAATCTCTAGTATTTTGGGGGTTATTATTTAAATATAGAGGGCTTCATTGTGTCATTTCATATTTGTTATCACTCAAAGGAGCATCAAAGTTGAACTAAGGAGAAATCTGTGCCAAAGCTAAAATAATATGAATGACAAAATAATATTAATTTGTATCCTCCCAAATTAAATATTTATGATCATACTAACACAAATAAATAATTGAATAAATTAATAAATAAGGGAGAAAAGACAAATATTCTGTTCAGAATTTAAAATAATTTATGTAGGCACTCTGCCATCTAATAGGGAGAGCATATCTCTTTCCACCCTTCTGTATGCTCTTTTTCTCTCTCTCTCAAAAAAAAAAAAAAAAAAAAAGAAAGAAATCAGATGAAGGTCCCAGAGATGAGAATGACCATGTGAAGAGGCAGCAAGAAAGTAGTAACCAGGAAGAAAGGTCTTAGAGGAAATCACCCTGCTAGCTCTATGACACTGTACTTCAGGGCTCTAGAACTGTGAGGAAAACAGGTTTCTTTTCTTTACACCATTCTGTCTGTGGTATTTTGTTATGGAAGCATTAGTAAATCAGTACAATAAGTGTGTAATAAATAATTTATTGTATTCAAAGACCACCACTTGCATAGGTTTTTGGAGGTAACCGTTTCTGGGAGGTAATAATGTGATTTAAGCCTGGCCATAACAAGAAGACAAATGATGTGATTTAGCATGGGAACTTCAAGTCATGTGGTATCAGTTCTCCTAAAGACAGAGATCAACCACATGGGCAATTAATCAATCATACTTACGTGACAATATACCAAAAAAATCTCTAAATACCAGGGCTTAAGTAAACATCTTAATTGGCAGTATTCCATAGGTATTGTCACATAACTGATGCTAGGAAAGAGAACTGTCCTGACTCTACCGGGAGAGGGCTGGGAAAGCTCCCTATTAACTACTTCCCTAGACTCCGCCCTATGCACCACTTCTCTTGTTTCATTTTATGCTGTAACTGTTACCTTTAATAAACCGTAACCATGAATATAATAGCTTTCAGTATGTTCTGTGGGTCTTTCTAGAAAATTATCAAAACTAAGGATGCCTTTGAGAAACTTTAATTTGTAGTTGGTGTCCAGTGTGGGGATGGCCTTATGGGGACCGTGATTTCTTGTGGGAGTGCTCCTGTAACTAGGAAGTTGGCTAGCTCCTGCACTGTAGGATCAACAAATATAACCATTAGGTGCTTAGCAGTTGGGTACCTTAATTCATTTGGCAGTCTATTCAAAAATTCTTCTGAAAGATGATCAGAATTATTTTAAAAAACAAAATATCTCTTTGAGGAGGTCATGATGTCATTCCTAGAAGTCGGTGACATGCATAGTTCTTGATTCTATTAGCAAATACTATAGTAATTTAAAGGCAATTAATTGTCAAACCTTGTCCTCTCCCTTCTTTCCTGGATCACACTAATGTTAGGAAAATAGTAGGAGGTAGTCCTGAGGTTTCTGTTGGTAAAAAGTATTAAATCTAAGAGTTAAGCTCCTAAAATGTTTTGTCACCTTCTAAACCTGGGTGTTAAAGACTTTGCCTTGAATCTGATGAGGAATGTTTTTTACTGTTCCTATAAAAAGCAGTAAGTGCTGTAGACAGACTTTGGCTATTGATTTATTTTGGGGGTTTTAGATAATCTGGTTTTAAGATTTAAGATTCAGATAGTTCATATTTCCTGTATACTGCTGGCTATAAAGTTGAGATAAGGTGAACAAAGGGAATGATTGCAAAGAATAGTGAAAACATAGCTCTATTCTGTTTTTGAAGTTAGCTTTTCCTATGTATGTATTTGGAACTATTTTTGTATCTTCAATCTTTACCCTTCATACTGGCAGAATTTTTTTTTTTTAAGATTGTTTGAATGAATGCTACTTCTCAGATGAACTATCATTTTCAAATTTCCTTTTTTAAAATCAGTTTTCCTTGAGAGAAAACCTGAGACAGAGTCATTCAAAACACATTTGGAGAAGATGCCATATTCTACACTAAAGTCTTATTTTTCTTAGAGGACATAAAGCTCTTACTAACAATCAATCAATAATCATTCACTTTAAATATTAACAGTTCATTCTTTCATTTATGGTTCCCTTTTTTAACTTACACTGACTGTGTAAGAACATGTGTAGAAACATTCTATATTCCTGTTATTTATGCCCTTTGGATATGCACTTAGAGAAATTTGAGGTAAAGGCATCTGCCAAGTACCCTTCAAAATATT
Organism: Mustela nigripes; assembly: GCF_022355385.1. Classification (NCBI taxonomy): domain Eukaryota; kingdom Metazoa; phylum Chordata; class Mammalia; order Carnivora; family Mustelidae; genus Mustela; species Mustela nigripes. The sequence continues at coordinate 151,153,215 of NC_081559.1, forward strand.
TAACATAAAAATCCCTAGGTTTTATTTAATATAACAGTCCCTACCCACACTGCTGGGTAGAATACCAAAATGCTGTGACTCTTACCTTTGACTCTACTGAAACTAGACAGTGTAGTATCAATTACACTCATTATTGAGACTTCTGTTTACTTGTTCTTACCTGGCTACACTTAGCAAAGCTTTTCCTCACTGGCTTAAAGGAAATCTTTCTCTTAGGAAAGAAAATTCAGTATTACTTTGAGATTTTCTATCTGAAAGCATGTCCGATAAGCCGTGTTGTCAGTTTGATTCCATATAACAAAACTAAAACACACATGCTCTTACAACTAAAAAATAAAAAGGTTCACAATGACACAGTGAAGATAGTAAACCCAGGACTAGAATCCAGGGTGTTTTATACCTACAATTGCTATCAGTCATTTTCTTTAAGAAATTCAGCTGAAACTTTTTTCAATACAAATGAGTCTTTCTTCCTGTTATAAATCAGTCTACCTATGAATGTGTCCTTCACCTGATAATATTAAAGCTGTTTGAACAAGTTCAATCAAATCTGACAGAAGCGGTAGTAGACACCAAGGTAGTTTGTCTCTTCAAATGGTATAAATAGACTTAACTCACTTATGCAACATATTCTAAAAAACTATCCTGGACTTCATTTATTTCCCAATAATTTTGTTTCCTAATTCCTTCTACTTCCTTAATACACACTGGCTAGAAAGATTAGAGGAAGACAATGAAAATATTTCAATATTGCTATTGCTAAATGATAATAAGAAAGTCCTGTTACTCTGTATCTATGACCTATAATATAAGTGAATAGAGAGTCCACTTATTTCTGTGCCCCAAACAGAAGCAATTTTAACAAGTATCTTTGAAGAGGCAGCCTTAGCAGGAGATTCAGCTCTAGTACCATGTTATTCTCTCAAGTATTTTCCATTAAGAATTTTAGACTGGAAAACTAGAAATCAGCCCAGTGGCGATGAATTAAGAATCATGTCTTCCCACGCAAATTTTTATTTCAGATGACCTCAAGGAACACAAAAGTAACTGTACACTGTGTGACTGGTCAAGTTCTAAAGTAATCCATAAATCACCAGAATACTCAGGAGAAATATTCTCCATGGGTCATTTCAGATGCGGATCTAGGAAGACGTTTACAGAGATCTAAAGACAAAAATGGAAAGATAATTTACCCCAGAAAGCAGACCTAGGACTGTTGAATGAGCTTAGTAAAACTGAATCCAGTTTCAACTGTTCCTGCTCAGGGGAATTTGCTAATTATTTTGGGTCAGTGACTATTCTGTGCTTCCCTTTCTCCATTGCTTAAATGGATGCCTTTAATGTAGTTTTCCTATTCCTGCTCTACCACTGCATGTGGAGGGGGGAATCATAGATATGTCAATTATCTTTTCTTATGGACGTCTCCAGAATTAGTAGGCATGGATGAGCTTGTTGGAGGCAACTATACTCAAAAACTTTGGACTGAGGATCATCACTTGAAGTGAGAATGTGTTTCAAGTATAGCAATAAGGGTTCACGTAAATACACATTTTTGGGTAACAAAAGGAGAAACTGATGACACTGAATGCTAAACTTCTTCCAATGTGTATTCTGCCCCCTTCTCGAGCAGCAAGAGACACTGTGCATTGAGTTATGAAAATATTCTTCGGTTTTACTTTCCAACACTAACCACATGTGGCTCCTGAACACTTGGAGTATGGCTAGGAAATGATGAACTGAATTTTTTATTTTAATTAAATGTGAATACTGGCTATTATATCAGATAGCACAGTATTAGAGTAATGGATTTTTTTTTTTTTTCTGGGCACTTGGCTATTGAATGAAGAACTAATATATCCAAATTCCCTTTGCCTAGGTTTAGCTGTGGTCAGGTAGGTTAAGATTTGCTAAAAGGAGGGGCGCCTGGGTGGCTCAGTGGGTTAAGCCGCTGCCTTCGGCTCAGGTCATGATCTCAGGGTCCTGGGATCGTGTCCCGCATCGGGCTCTCTGCTCAGCAGGGAGCCTGCTTCCCTCTCTCTCTCTCTCTCTGCCTGCCTCTCCATCTACTTGTGGTTTCTCTCTGTCAAATAAATAAATAAAATCTTTAAAAAAAAAAGATTTGCTAAAAGGATACAAAACAAAAACCCTCAGTGTACACAACTTCCAGATTATGCCCTTTAACGGAAGGTATATATATTTTTCTTCTTTATTACTAGTTAGAATAGACGACTAAGTTGTCTTCAGTCATGTGAATGAGGACATCACCTCAGGGATATCATATGATAGACAACTTTGTAAAAGATTTGGGGCTTGTTTAAGCCATCAAAATTTGGGGGGTTTTGGCACCAATTAATAGGCCCATATTTGGGTTCCTTTTCTTTTTAATATACTCTTTCTGGGATTTGCTGTGATTCTTGAATCTAAGGGCTTGGGTATTTCCTCAAGCCTAGAAATTTCTCTGCTAGTTTGTAAAAGTCCATCTACTTGATTGTCTCTAGTGCTCTCAAAATTGAGTAAAATATACGTTCAAGCCTTTTATTACCATAGCATCCTTCTTAACTTCTCTGATACATTTTCTGTCTCTAAATAGGAAAACTTCCCTTGATCATGCATCTTAAGTAATATCTTGAGATATATCTTCAGTTTTTTAATTGTTTATCTATGTGTTATATGATATTGAGTTCTTAATTTCAATGTTTATACTTAGAGAATGTCTCTGGTTCTCTTTCAAATTCACTTGTTCTTTTGTATGATTCCTAAAAGCCTCTTTTAACTCTTATAAACAGTGTAATTTTATGTGCCATGCTTAAGGAGTCCTAGGTTAAGTACAGCTAATGGTAAATTTGATTCTCCTGCTTGTTTCTCTTGCTGTCTTATTATGATACCTTATTCCTGTGTATTTTTAAACTTTAAATCATGAACTTATGATTAATAGAGCCCTTTCCAAAGCTATTTTGAGATATCTTGATCAAGAGTGAGCACCTTTCTGTGTTATTTATCCCATCACGTTCTTTGGACAAGTGTCAGGCAAGGTCTGTTTCCCAGTTTGGGGTTTCCCTTTACTATACTGTTAGTACCACTTCAAGTGAGACTCAAAGATATTTTCCCTCTTCCTGAACATCTTTAAATGTGCATGATCCTTGGTAACTAAGATCTTCAGAGGCTCAAGTTTATCTGTAGCCTAAGCTTCATCATACCACTGTGGTAGCCATCTTTTCTTCCTTTTTGGATCCTAAGGATATCTCTTTTGTGTGTACCTATTTATTTGAATGAAAGTTGATACTCAGCATTTACAAGTGTTCTATACTGAAATATTCTTAGAATATATTTTAGAGTGGAAATAAAATTTTCTGATGAAATCTAAGATGAAAATTAGCTTTGTTTGGCTCTTGCATATATTCAGGGGAGTCATGGTTTTCTAATATCAACAAACTGTGTATGGATGTATGTGCAAGTATGTAAATTTTAGCAGGCTTCCAAATATCCACATGAAACATAATCAAGTATCTTAGAACTTCTCTGTTTTTTTGTAGTACTTGCCTACATAGTCCTAACATTAGGCAAGTTTGAAAACCTTTCCCCTTCCTTCTGTATTTGTAGGTTTTACTCATTTATCCATTCATCACTAATTCACCAATTATTTATTGAGGACATTTTATGTTCCATGCAGTCTAACTGGAGAGGGAAATCCTAGCAGACTAAATTAAGCAAGTCAAGGTGGTGGTTGTTTTTAAACAAATCCTGAACTGCTTAATTTAAGAGAAATTTCAATGGATTAAATAATGTTGTGTAAGTTCATATTCATCAAATAAAAAAGTTTCCAATGTCTTAGTATTTGTGAATTTTTTATTAAAAATACTTACTGTAATCTAAATGAGCAGTCATCAATTGTAAAATTAGTATAGCATCATATTGCCCTGATGCAATAATTACCTCTGTGGATTTTACTATGTAAACTATAAAATGTGTTTGGTAGCTTATATTATATATATTGACAAAACTGAAAGTTGTATGTGTTTTAGAAAAATAATTAATCAGATCTAGTCAATTTCTCTATTTCTCTGTATAAACATTTTTAAATGTTTTTCTTTAGTGTTATAAAATTAAACAAGGACTTTGCAGCAGGGAGCATTTTTTGAAAATGGTATAACATAGATCACTGTAACGAGGTAAATGCACTAGTTGGCATATACCACAAAGGCAACAGTGATTCCCAATGCTTGCCACATGCTCCCACATTTGATAAACAGCTTTTGACATAAAATCATTTTGGGCACGGTATGTGCAACCATATGACTTGCTACACCTGAAATGCAGGTCCTCGGGTAGTTTCACGAGACAGAAGCAACTCTTGCTTTGGCACTTTTATTTTTATTAAGTCCAGTTATCCTCATGTTAAGTCCCTCTCTTGTAGTCTCTCAATGTGAATATGGACTAATAAACAATATTACTGACATGTTGCTACATACCCATGTTAATTTCTACTAGGTATCTTGTCCTTTCTTTTGTTGTTAGATACTTTGACCGACAAAGAAAACCTATGATAATCATTTTACTTCAGTAACTGAAGCGTTTTAGTACTCATTTCATATTATTTTGGCTTTCTTCCTTCTACACATCTTATAAATTTATATTTATTTTCACCTTTACACTGAACAGATTTAAAATTAAAGATGAAACAAAATACTTGATGTAGAGCTAGGCTGCTGTTGGGTAGTATAGGCATTGAATTGCATCACAAGGAAAGAAAAAGCTTGTTCCACAGATGGTGAACTACAGGAAATCATACGGCTTTCCAGTTCTCCACAGGCTTCATTGCTGAACAACAAGAAAACAAAGATATTAGAATAGTGCATAAAATGAGATCATAGTCTACAGTTAGACATGCAGGGACACCTAAATGACATCTGGTACTAGATTTTCATTGCTAATCCTTGGCAAGGATGGCCACGAGATGACTCTCTTTTGAGTGTGGCCCATGAGGCCAAATTCCACTGAGATAAAATATGTAGTAATAGACAGCACAATTGTTTGGTACTTTAAACTAGGACTGATTTAGTATTTTATTCCCCCCCCCAAAGTAGTATCAACATATATTCTATTAGTAAATCCATGCTAGGTTGTTAAATGATAAATTCTTAAAAAAAAAAAAAAAAAAAAAGAAAAGAAATGAACAAACTTTATCCTTCCAAATTCTAAAAGGAAATCTGCTAGAGTTTGATACCCAATGTATATTAAGAAGCATGGGAGAGTTAGTCAAAATTGTTGAAAACTGAGTTTTCAATGTAAATTTAGCTAAATTTATGAAAGTGTTATCTATAAGTTCAACTTTGGGAACTCTAAAGTCATGATATTTTTAATATTCTATAAAATATCATTTGAAGCCAATGTCAGATGAACCAATATGATTAAACCTTTTTAAAAAAATAGTGTACTTATGAGGGAAGGAATTAATGTAAATTGAAAATAGGAGGCTTCAGAGACAATCCAATTAAATTCTGAATTAAATTCTGATTCTATCTTTTGCTGATGGTGGCGATTGAACACTACTACTCTGAGACCTAGTATCCTCATCACTAAAATAAAACAAGGGATAACTACCCCATAAAGTTGCTGTGAAGATTAAACAGGATGACAGCTGTTGGCACTCAGTGAATACTATCTTGGTGGAGATAGTATATATATATATATATATATATATATATATATATATATATATTAAAAGCCAGTATTGTTTATTTATTACTTTAAATCTTGCTGATGGCTATAAAATTTCTCTAGTGAAAATCAAACATTTTTCTTTCCTTTTGTGATATATACCACATATTGGCTTCTTATAATAGATAAAAATGAATATAAAATCCATATATAAACTGTCTTAATTGAGATATTTGGTCATACATTATTCTGGGTATTTCTGTGAAGGTGTTTTTGGATAAAATTAACATTTATATTGATAGACTGAATAAAACAGATTGCCCTCCATAATGTGGGTGAACTTCCATCTAATCAGTTGAAGAGCCTGAATAGAACAAAAGTCTGACTCTTCCCCCAGTAAAGGAGAATTTTTCTTCCTGAAGGCCTTTGAAATTTCCTGGGTCTACAGCAGCCTGCCAAAATTTGGACTCAAACTATGACATTTGCTCTGAAAAATTTGGACTCTCCAGCCTCAGTAATCATATGTGAGTGGATTCCCTGTAATCAATCGTTCAGTCAATCTCTCTACAGCCTGTATGCTTTCTGCTGAGAAATCTGCTATAATTCTTATTCTTACTCCTCTATCATAGTTATAAAATGAATGAATGAATGAATGGTAGGTTTAATGCATTTAGATACGTTACAGACTTGTGGAATATGCTGATTCCATAAAGAATGATACCTAGGTGATCAGAATTTTAAGTTTTTGAAATGATCATATATGAGTGAAAATATTTTTTTGGAGTAGAAAAATGGTTTTGCTCTTTAAGAAGGTATGAACCACACAAAATAAAAAAATTTACAGAGCAATCTGAATATAGTAGCTTATTCCCACGTTTCCTTGTATCGTATCCTTAGATATTCTAGGTTGGTTTTTCTTTCACCATTTTAATTATTTCATTCTTTTCTTGCTTTCATAATTTTTGATGAGAAATCCACTATGATTCTTAACATTTTCTCTCCCTATATAAAATGATTATTTGTTTTTCTTCTCTCTTCTTTGAAGATTTCCTCCTTGTCTTAGGATTTCTGCACTGTGAATATGATATACCCAGGTATACATATTTTGGTATGTATTTTCCTTTGTATTCTCTGAACATTGTGGATTTGTGTTTTGGTGTCTATCATTAATTTTTTTTAAAAAATTCAGCCATTATTACTTTAAATATTTCTTCTCCCTTTTCTATTATTCTGGTATTCTAGTTATGCATGTTATACCTTTTGAAATAATACCCCAGGTCTTTGATATTCTATTCATTTTTTTTCTTTTACATTATTTTTTCTTTTTGCGTTTCAATTTCAGAAGTTCTGTTGACCTATTTTCAAGCTGTTTTTTCCTCAGCTGTTTCCAGTTTACTGATGAGCTCATTAAATCCCTTCTTTATTTCTGATAGTCTTTTTAGATTTAACACTTTTACAATGTTTTAAAGTTAGAATTTATTTTTTTCATTAGTTTCCATCCCTCTGTTCATATTACCAAGTTGTTCTTGCTTGTTGCTTACTTTTACCATTTAAAGTCCTTAAAAATTTTGTCATAGTTATACGAAATTCTCTGATAATTCTGTATCTATGTCTCATCCCAATGCTTACTTTGTCTCTTCAGATCTTTTTTTCTTGCCTTTTAGCATGCATTGTAATTTTTGTTGAAAGCTGGTCATGATAAATCAGGTAATAGGAAATATGGCAGGTCTTTAAAGTTTTATGTTAATCTCACTTAGTATAGGGGAGTGTTTAATGTTTACTATAGCTTTATATGTCAGTTTTCTCCAGCTAGTGTCCTTATTTTTTTCTCCCTTATTGTTTTTGAGTTTCCCTTAAAATCTTATTAAACAGAATCTGTACCTTCCAGTTCTTTCAGCTGTAACCCATTATTATATTCTGGAGCCCTAACGATGTTGTGACAGGTGGAAGAAATCTATAATTTCATGATTAAATTTCAATCTTTCAGTGGTTTTCTGTCCCTGGACTGTGACCTCCACAAAAGCTTCTCAGCTATTATTCCTCCCTGAGGTGAGACAGGAAGGCTAGAGAGAGATGGGGTTGGATCATTTCCTTTCCTTATCTTGGGTAAGACTTTGCAAAGGTCTTGTCCCCTATGTAAGCCTTTATTTTAGAGAACATACTGCAATTATTTCTGAAAAAATTACTTTTCTCACCTCCTGCCAAAAACAGGAGGATTTTTCTTGACATTACACACTGAGAACCTGGTGGGCATTTTTGGAGACAAAACCCATAAAAATATGGAAGACCCACTAAAACAGCAGCTCCTTTACCCAGAGTTTCTCACTCTCATGCTAATCCACACTCTGCCTGCACCAATTCACTGAAGTTACTATTTAAGTTTGCCCACCAGTTTATGGTTCCAGGAGCTTTTATTCCAGATAAGCTGCTGGCTGTGATTGATTGTATTCAGTGGTCTTGTACAGAGTCCAGGATGGTAATTTGCTTGGTAATCACAGTTCTCTGAAGAGTCTAAGAAAAGTCACTGGGTTTTAGTTTGTTTAGATTTTTTCTTAGAATTCAAGTAAGGATTTCAAATTCCTTACATGGCAGAGCTGAAATAAAATTCTGTGTTGCCACTTCTGAATTTTTTATTTGTATGTTATTTTTTAAATTTCAAGTGGGGTTTATTTTTAGTATGACTATAAAATCTACTATTGTCCAAATCAGAACATGTTTAAAAATGAAAAGAGAGCTCTCAATACCAATATTGAACTATAGGTATCAGTAGATTTTGGAAAACCATGAAATAGGATCACCTTATATTTTATCAGAGTTCTTGCATATTTGAAATTATATAGGAATAACAACTTTGTTTTTTAGTACATGAATGACAATTTTCTTGATCATATATCACAGTATTCAGGAATTTTTGTATAATGGTTTACCTTATATTAACATTGAATGTTGGACACTGAAAAGTCTGAGTAGGTGACATTTTTTCAGAGGATTTTTAAATTATGTTTGAGGTTTAGTAACTATGTCAAGGTATGTTTGGTAGTAAATTATGTTTTATCAGTTTGTCCTAGGACACAGTTTCTTTTAATCTGTAGCACCAGTTATTTATTTACATTTATATGTGTGTTTATATATGTCTATACATTATATTTTTCATCTTTCTATTTGTTCCTGATTCCTCTGTTTTTTAGGAATGTAAATTATACTTCTTTGGCTCTCCTTTTCCTTCTGTATCTAGCATCATTTTTCTGATCTTTTTTATTTCTTAAATTTCATTCTGTTTTATAGAACTTTTTAAAAGACTGTGTGCCTTTGGTAATATTGCTCTTTTTTTCCTTTTAAAGATTTTATTTATTTATTTATGGGGGGGACAAGCAGACCCCCCCCCCTGAGTGCAGAGCCCGATGTGGGGCTCAATCTCATGACCCTGAGATCATGACCTGAGCTGAAATCAAGAGCCAGACTTTTAACCAGCTGCCACCCAGGCACCCCAATATTTTTCTTATTTTGGTTTTACAAATGATTTTATTTTTCTTTCTAATTATTTTCTTTGTCAGATCACATCCAATCTTATTTTGCTTATCATTTCCTCTTTAATACCCTGCACTCTATCTTTGAAAAAAGTATTTTTTTTTTTCTAGAAATCAGGCTTGTGATCATTAATTTCTTTGGGTATGGAGAACTATATGTCTGAAGATTTGAGAAAGTTAATTCCACTGCTAATGTTTATAATTTAGTTAAAAACATATTTTTAGGTTGGTATAATGCTGGTTCTTTTCAGGTTATTATTTCTTTTTAAACGGAAGCAGATTGATCCAAGCAAATACTTTGCAGAATTGATGGGGATTATTGCCCACTGGGGCAATAAAAGATTGGTGTGGCTCATTGCGAAGCCTTTATATAACATGTATATGTGTAATTATTTGTTATCTATATTTACTCATCTTTTTCTGGGCAACTGCTAAAGCATATTAGACATTTCTGTTGCCTCTTTCAGCTTTTCTTCATTTTTTGCTAAACTGAATTGAGGCCATGAAAAGGATACTCCTGCCTGGGTTTTTGCATAGCTCACTATAACATTTAGGTCAAGGTATATTTGATGAGCCTTTAAGACTGTGTCTAGAAAAATCTGTATTTTTTTTAAAGATTTTATTTATTTATTTGACACAGAGAGAGAGAGAGAGATCACAAGTAGTCAGAGAGGCAGGCAGAAGGAGGGGGGGGGGGCAAGGCTCCCTGCTGCGCAGAGAGCCTGATACAGGGCTCCATCCTAGGACCCTGAGATCATGATCTGAGCTGAAGGCAGAGGCTTAACCACTGAGCCACCCTGGCACTCAAAAAATCTGTATGTTGTCTGAAGCCAAGAAGGTGTGTATCAGTTCTATATAAACATATTGATTTTGACATAGATTTTATTTAACAAATATTGATTATTGATTGTGATTGAAGTTATCAGTTGAGTGTTAGAGGAACAGAGTAAAATAAAAATACATTTGCCGGGGCACCTGGGTGGCTCAGTGGGTTAAGCCTCTGCCCTCAGCTCAGGTCATAATCCCAGGGTCCTGGGATCCAGCCCCACATCGAGCTTTCTGCTCAGCGGGGAGCCTGCCTCCCCCTCCCCCTCTGCCTGCCTCCCTGCCTACTTGTGATGTCTCTCTCTGTCAAATAAATTAAAAAAAAATACATTTGCCACATTTATAGCATTAAGTGAAAGCTTGAGGAGACTTTTAACATTCCCTGATAGATCTCACTCCACACCCTGAATTATAAACAATTAAGTAAAAAAGGTGAACTATGTAAGTTTGTTAGTTTTCCTATTCCAATTGCCCTAACCTGTGTTCCAAAGTCACTCAGTTCTTCTTCAGAGGTAACTAATTATAAGGTCCTTATGTATCCTTCCAGAGTCACTGAAGTTAAAGCATATAAGCTTAAAAATACTAAAAAAATACTAACAAACTAATAGGTAAAAGGAATAAATATATAAAGAATATTAAGTACAAAATATAGTAAAAAGATGATGTCTAGGAGCACTACTGTAGGGGTAAAAGTGTTGGGGTATTTATATAAGATACATATCTAGAGTACATTTTATACTATAGATTTTTTTGTACTGGATATACTTGGAGAGCATTTCATATCAATACATTATTTTTATCTGCTCTATAATGCTCCATTAAATAGAAAGACAGTAATTTATTGAATCTGTGCTCTATAGGTAAATACTTAATTTGTTTTAGTATTCTGATATCTTCAGTTTTTGAATACTTCTATTAGTAATTTTGAATGCAAGTATAAGTACTTTTGCAGAACAAATTTTGTAACTTCACCACAGAGTTGTCAGACATATTTTTTAAATTTATTTTTTATTTATTTTCAGCATAACAGTATTCCTTATTTTTGTACCACACCCAGTGCTCCATGCAATCCATGCCCTCTATAGTACCCACCACCTGGTATCCCAAACTCCCACCCCACCACCACTTCGAATGGGAGAAGTCATTTGCAAATGACAGTACAGACAAAAGGTTGATATCCAGGATATATAAAGAACTCCTCAAACTCAACACACACAAAACAGACAATCATATCAAAAAGTGGGCAGAAGATATGGACAGACACTTCTCCAATGAAGACATACAAATGGCTATCAGACACATGAAAAAATGTTCATCATCACTAGCCCTCAGGGAGATTCAAATTAAAACCACATTGAGATATCACCTTACACCAGTTAGAATGGCCAAAATTAGCAAGACAGGAAACAACATGTGTTGGAGGGAAAGCAACCACTGTTGGTGGGAAAGCAAGTTGGTTCAGCCTCTTTGGAGAACTGTGTGGAGATTCCTCAAGAAATTAAAAATAGAACTTCCCTATGACCCTGCAATTGCACTCCTGGGTATTTACCCCAAAGATACAGATATAGTGAAAAGAAGGGCCATCTGTACCCCAATGTTTATAGCAGCAATGGCCACGGTCACCAAACTGTGGAAAGAACCAAGATGCCCTTCAACGAATGAATGGATAAGGAAGATGTGGTCCATATACACTATGGAGTATTATGCCTCCATCAGAAAGGATGAATACCCAACTTTTGTAGCAACATGGACGGGACTGGAAGAGACTATGGACTCTAAAAAACAGACATGTTTTTAAAAGCTTATAAATACCTGTCTATAAAAGACCATTTTGGAACTTTGTAATTTGTGAATTGTGGGGCAAATACTTTAGGGCTTCAGGGGGAAGAGCAGAAGAAATAATCACTGAAGTTGCCTACTTCACACTTAAAGTGTGAAAATAAAAATTGTATCTAATTTCAAGGGCATGGAAAGATTATTAAATTCTACTTTTAAACTCATGTCAAGTGTATTTCCACTTTCAAGACACTTTTGAGTTATAGTTGTCTTTTGCTACAAACTTGGAAATGCCATGTGTAATTAGGACACAACCAGGGAGTGACTTAAAGTCACTTAGTAAATGGAAAAACAGTTCAAGGCTTTCTGCAGACGAACCGAGATAGTTAATCAAGTCCCCAAAAATGTCAGACTAGTAATAGACAGTTCCCATCAGAAGAGTCAATCCTTAAAGCTATTCATTTTTTAAAAACATTTCTCATTTATGACAGTCATAGGAAAGTCTGAGCGAGAGTTGCTTGCAAGTTTAATTGACTGAAATTGTTCCCCTGCAAAAAGAAATGTAAAATGGTTAAAGAAAAATAGCAGCTGTAACAGTCTTTTGAACATCTTTCACATGTAGGTAATAATATATTAGAAGTTAGGAAATGCCTTATAAGTATTTTTTTCATAGTGGCTGGGGATTTGAAGTAAAATTGAAACTGAGTAATTCTTCCTGCAGCTGCCAACCAGTAGTTAGTAGGAAGCCATACTGAGAGGTATGACAAGAGATTGGTATGTGAAGAAAGACCAAAGCACAGAGGGGTGACGCTAGTGGTGATACTTACCAGAGAACTACTGCAAGTTATATTCAAAGCACTGGGATAGGAATCCACCCATCATCCCACTACTCTAACCCTAACTTTGAATATCAAAACAAAAACAAACTAAACTATGGTAAGTTCAAAAAGATCATTCATATAGTTAGAAGAAAAATAATACTTATCAAGGGCCTACAATGTGAAAGCAAAAGCTTTAGAAACTGTTCTTTTGCTATCTTTAAAATATGTGAGACAATTATCTTTTTTATTATTTTTAATGGAAATATACAACAGTAATTCAACATTTATACACCTTATAAAATGCTCACTATAAATATAGCACCATCTGTCACCCTACAAAATTAGCATATTATTGACTATATTCCCTATGCCGTATTTTATATCCCATGACCTATTAATTATTTGTTTTATAATTGGAAGCTTATACTTGTTAATCTCCTTTACCTATTTTGCCCATCACCTTACCCCTTTCCTCTTTGGCAGCCACCTATTTTTTCTCCCTGTATTTGAGTCTATTTCTGTGTAGTGTGGTTTATTCATTCGTTTTGCTTTTTTAAGTTCTACTTATAAGTGAAGTCATCTGGTATTTGTCTTTCTCTGTTGATTTATTTCACTTAACAAAATAATCTCTAGGTCCATCCATGTTGTTACAAAGGTCAAAATTTCATTTGTTGTTATGGCTGAGTAACATTCCATTGCACATTATGTAACACATCATCTTTATCCATTTATTTATTGATGGACACTTAGATTCCTTCCATATCTTTGCTATTATAAATATTGTTGCAATGAACATAAGGGTACACATATCATTCAAATTAGTCTTAGTTTTCATGGAATAAATACCTGGAAGTGAAATGAATGGATCATAGGGTATTGTTATTTTTAATGTTTTGAGGAAACTCATTATTGTTTTCCATAATGGCTATAAGGATTTATAGTCCCACTTATAGTAAACAAGGATTCCCTTTTCTCCATATCTTCTCCAACAGTTGTTTATTTCTTGTCCTTTTGATAATACCCATTTTGACAGATGTGACATAATATCTCATTTTGGTTTTGATTTGCATTTCCCTGATAATGAGTGATGTTGAGCATCTTTTGATGTGTCTTTGCCACTTAGATGACTCTTTGGAAAAATGTCTATTCGTGTCCTCTTCCATTTTTTCCATTGTTTAAAAGGTTGGTTGGTTGGTTATTGATTGATTGGTATTGAGTTATATTAGTTCATAATTTATTTTGGATGTTAACCCCTTACTGGATATATCATTTGCATGTATCTTCTCCCATTCAGTAGGTTCCCTTTTTGTTTTGTTGATGATTTCCTTTGCTGTGCAAAAGCTTTTTACTTTGATGTAGTCCCAGTTGTTTGCTTCCATTGCCCTTCCTTGAGGAGACAGATCCAAAAAAGACTGATGTCCAAAAGTTTACTGCCTATTTTTTCTTTCAGGAGTTTTATATTTTCAGGTTTTACATTTAGGTTTGTAATCCATTGAGATTTTTAAAAAAGATTTTATTTATTTATTGGACAGACAGAGATCACAAGTAGGCAGAGAGGCAGGCAGAGAGTGGGGGAAGCAGGCTCCCTGCTGAGCAGAGAACCAGATGTGGGGCTCAATTCCCGGACCCTGAGATCATGACTTGAGCCAAAGGCAGAGGCTTTCACCCACTGAGCCACCCAGGTGCCCTCATTTTTTTTTTTTTTATGTAAAGTGTGCAAAAGCGATTGAGCTTCATCTTTGTTCAATTTCCCAGCATCAAGTATTGAAGAGACCATCTTTTCCCCATTGTGTATTCTTGCCTTTGTTGTAGATTAATTGGCCATATAAGTGAGGGTTTATTTCTGAGCTCTCTCTCTCTCTCTCTCTTTTTTTTTAGTAGTCTCCTACTCCTTTGTATTTCTGTGGGATCAGTTGTAACTTTTCTTTCATTTCTGATTTGGAGTCTCCAGTCTTTTCTTCTTGATGAATTCAGCTAAAGATTTATCAATTTTGTTTCTCTTTTCACAAAACCAGCTCATTTCATTGATCTGTTTCATTGGTTTTTTTCTTTGCCTCTATTTTTTTCTGTTCTGATCCTTATTATTTTCTTATTTCTAATAACATTGGACTTTGTTCTTTTTCTAGTTTCTTTAAGGTGTAAGGTTAAATTGTTTGAGATTGCTCTTGTTTTTTGAGGGGACCTGGGTCACTATCAATTTCTCTCCTTGAACTGTTATAGTTGTGTTTCAAAAATGTGAAAATGTCGTGTTTTCATTTTCCTGGGTCTCAAAATATTTATTTCCTCTTTGATTTCTCTATTGACCCATTGGTTGTTTAGGAACATGTTGTTTAGCCTCCATGTTTTCATGTTTTATCTAGTTTTTAATAACTGAATTCTAGTTCCATGCCATGTTTGTCAGAGAAGATACTGAAAATGATTTCAATCCTACTAAATTTAGTGAGACTTGTTTTGTGACTTAACATGGGATCTATTCCAGAGAATGCTTCAAGTGCAGTTGAAAAGAATGCATATTCTGCTTTTGGGATTGGAATGTTTTGTATAGATCTGGTAAATCCCTCTGGTCTAATGTGTCATTCAAATCCACCATTTCCTTCTTGGCTTTCTGTCTGGAGGATCTACCTATTAATGGAAGTGGTGTGTTGTAATTCCCCTGTATTATTGCAGGACTGTCAGCTTTTCCCTTTATGTCTGTTAATATTTTTTGTTAGTGTTTTTAAGTGCTCCTCTTTTGGGTACATAAATATTTGTAATTGTTATATTCTTTTGTTGGATTGATCTATTTACCATTATGTAGTACCTTTCTTTATCTCTTGCTACAGTCTTTGTTCTAAAGTATATTTAGTCTAAGTATTGCTACCCTGGCTTTTTTTGTTGTTGTTCAGTTTTATTTGCATGATATATGTTTTTCCTTCCCTTCACTTATTATGTGTCTTTAAGTTTGAAGTGAGTCTCTTATAAGGAAGAAAAGATGGGACTTTTTTTTTTTTCTAATGCATTACTTCATGGTTTTTGATAAGAGTATTTAGTCTACATTTAAAGCAATTACTGATCAGCATGTATATATTGTCATTTTGTTGTTTTTTGGTTCTTCTCTTTCTTTCTTCTTTTGCTCCTTTTCATTATAATTTGATGACTTTATGTTATGCTCAGATTACTTTCTTTTTATTTTTTGTGTATCTGTTTTAGGTTTTGTATGTATATAATGATTTGTTTTAAGTTGATGGTTGCTTACGTACAAATACATCTAAAAACACTACATTTTTACTTCTCTTTACTTGATATCATATTTTATTCTTTTTATTTTGGGTATCCATTAACTGATTATTATAGGTAAAATCGATCTTTTCTCTTTTACCCTTCACATTAACTTTATAAGAGTTTGATTTACTACTTTTACTATGTGTTTGCTTTTACCAGTAAAATTTGTTCTTTCAGTATTTTCTTCCACTTACAGTCTTCTCTTTTGTACTTAGAGAAGTTTCTTTCATATTCTTTGACATTCTTGTAGGGCCAGTTTAGTGATGATGAACTCCTTAACTTCGTTTTTCTGGGAAACCCTTTATCTCCTTCAATTCTGAATGATAACCTTTCTTACTAAATTATTCTTGGCTGAAGGATTGGGGGTTTTTTTGCTTTTTTTTTTTTTTTTTTTCAGCACTTTGAATGTATCATGCCACTCCATTCTGGCTTGTAGTTTCTGCTGAAAAATCAGCTTATAAATTTATGGGTGCTCCCTTGCATATAAGTAGTTACTTTTCTCTTGCTGCTTTTAAGATGCTTTTTGTCTTTAAGTTTTGCTTTTTTAATTATGTGTTTTCACACCTTTAGGTTCTTATTGGGGCTTCTCTGTGCTTCCTGGACTTGAATGTTTGTTTATTTCCCCATATTAGGAAAATTTTCAGCTATTATTTCTTCTGCCACTTTCACTCTTTCTTCTCCTTCTGGAACCTCTATGATATGAATTTAGTATGTTTGATGTTATCCTAGAGGTCCCTTAGTCTGTTTTCATTTTTTTTTAAATTCTTTTTTTTTTTTCTATTTAGTTTGGATGATTTCTACTACCCTGTCTTTCTAGATTGGTTATTGATTCTTCTGCATCCTCTAATCTGTCAATTTTCTCTAGTATATTTTTCATTTCAGTTCTTCAGTTCTGCTTATTTTTCATATTTTCAATCTCTTTGTTGAAGTTCTTACTGAATTCATCCACTCTTCTCCCATGTTCAGTGAGCATTTTGTAACCATTATTTTGAACCCTTTATTTTTTGTTTGGAAGATATTTCTCTTTCCTTATTTATTCTAACTCTCAGTGATTAGCTGTATCTCCTGGTCTTAAGCATAGTGGTATGTGAAAGGCACCCTCAGGGGACCCAGAAGCATAATTCCCCCTGGTCACTAGAACCAAACATTTCAGGGGAAGTCCACTTTGTGCATTATGTCTACCTTCCTGTTGTAACTGGGTCAAGATGCCTGTAGGTACAGTGGTGGGTGAGGTTGATTCCACCAGCTGGTGTGAGAATCCCAGTATTTAGGGTTAGCACCCATGTGGTTGGCTGCTAATCTGGCTGCAACTGGCTATAGCTGCAACCCAGTATGTTGGTGGGTGGTGGTAGCCCTGATATGGCTGGCTGTGAAGGTTGGTATTCAATGTTGCCAGTATGCTGGTGGGTGGCGCTAGTTCCCCTCCTAGGGAGAGAGTCACTTTGGAGGGGTACCTGCCCAGTGGGCTGGTTAGGAAGGGTAGATTCACAGGGATCTCTGAGGTGGGGTGAACAGTGCTAGCAAGGTAGAAGAAGAGTGTCACAACTGGTACCTTCCAATGTCAGACCAGATAGGCAGCAAAGCAAGGAAAATGGCACCCACCCTTGCTTTTGTTCCTGGAGAAAGTTCCTACAGATCCTTCTGGCATATGCCCTAAAATGGATCAATGTCTTCTTCAGGTATGGCCCAGGTACTTTTATAATCACTGCCTATTTGATGGGTCCAAGAAAAAGTGTGTGAGGGTCCTTTAAAGCAGGTTTTCAGTTTCCTATAGCCCTCTGGCACTTCCAGAGATAAATATCACTGATTTTCAAAGCTCCCAGAACTAGGGCCTACTGGTTTTCAAAGCCATATGTTATAG
This sequence comes from Mustela nigripes, assembly GCF_022355385.1. Taxonomy (NCBI): domain Eukaryota; kingdom Metazoa; phylum Chordata; class Mammalia; order Carnivora; family Mustelidae; genus Mustela; species Mustela nigripes. The sequence continues at coordinate 151,170,944 of NC_081559.1, forward strand.
GGGCTTATCTTTCCAGTGTGATCCCCCAGGGCAAAGATGCCCATTGTGGGGCTTGAACCCCTCACTGCTTAGGGAGGACCTCATTGCCTGTGATATCTATCCTTGTGGACAAATGCTTGTGGGTTGCATTTACATTCTTTTCAAACTGGTAATTCTACACAGTGTCTCAGGGTGAGCAAAACTGTAGGTGAGTCCTCTAAAAGCGGAATCTCCTATATGGTTTCCTATACTTTCAGACCCTGGACATCATCCCCATGGACTTTCTAACCCAGATATTTTCTAAGCCTGAGTAAGACAACTGTTATCCTTATTATGTAGATGATGAAACTAATGTTTATTTGCCCAGGTATAAACTATATCAAATCCAAACTCAAACCCAGAACTTAGACTCTAGACATTCCAAACTGCATTCATTAAATATGAATTAAATGTATCTCACTAATAATGTGACTGATAAGGGTACATTTTATTCCCTCAAGGAGTAGTAGACAAATATGCAATTCTTTTTTTTTTTTTTACCGAGATATAATTGAAATATAACATTGTAGTACCAGCTGTATGACATAGTGTTTCCATATTTATATCCATCAAAAAGAATGAAATCTTACCATTTGCAATTATGTGAATGGAGCTAGAGTATATTTTGCTAAGTAAAGAAAGTCAGTCAGGGAAAGACAAATACCATATGATTTCACTCATATGTGGAATTTAAGAAACAAAATAGATGAACATATGGGAAGGGGGTAAAAACCAAAGGGGGAAACATACCATAAGAGACTCTTAAGGGTAGAGAAGAAGCTGAAGGTTGATGGAGGAAGGTGAGTGGGGGGTGGGCTAGATGGGTGATGAGTATTAAGCAAGGCACCTGTTATGATGAATCATTGAATTCTACTCTTGACCAATAGCACTGTATGTTAACTAACTAGAATTTATTTATTTTTGAAAGATTTTATTTATTTATTTGACACAGTGAGAAAGGGAACATAAGCAGGGGGAAGGGAAGAAGCAGGCTTCCTGCTGAGCAGGGAACCTGATCCAATGTGGAGCTTAATCCTAGGACCATGGGATTATGACCTGAGCCAGAGGCAGATGCTTAATGACTGAACCACCCAGGCACCCCAACTGACTATAATTTAAATAAAAAATTGAGAAGAAAAAAGTAAAGATGAACAATTTCAAATTGTATCTTATCAGATCAAAACACAAAAATATGTTAAGTCATGAGTGATATATACAAATAAAAACCTTTTTTATTTGAATGGTCTTAATGTTTTCATACTATTTTGGATGCTTTTGGAATTTTTAATTTGATGACAAAATTCTATGATGTTTGGTTTTCTGCATCTATCATATAAGATCTAGGTGAGTGTGATTCCTGCATGCCTCTTTGTATAGTTCCCAGCTATTACAACCTAACTATCATCTTTAGGATTGATCTATATCTTGTGAAATAATCACAATAAAACTAATTAACTTACAGAACTATATACAGTCACAGTTATTTTTCTTGTGATGAGAACTTTTAAAATAAGGTCTCCCAAGCATTAGCTGTGTTTTAGTTGAAGGGGATGTGAGTAATAACAACTTGTTTTTCACTTTGAAGAGATATTATAGCATGCTCCAAACAAGTGGAATCCCTGAATACTTCAGTGAAGTAGCACCCCTGATTCTGTGAGGCTTATGTCCCACTGTTACCTTCTGTACAAGAGCTATCTATGTGCATGTTATCACTATAGTGAAGCAGTGGGATGCCATGGGGGATGATAATATGAATATTTTGAAGAATATGGTAATATGAATAATATGAAGAATTTATGTACCCCAATTCAAGGTTGTCAGATTAAAAAAATGCAGTTTTTATAAAGGTAAAAAGCTAACAGTTATAACTGCTACCTTCTGAGTAATCAGATATAAGAAACAGTATAAAGAGTCCACATTAAGAATAGTAGTTAAAATTGGGCCTACTTTCTGAGTCAGTGTATATGTTGGAAACATTCATTATAAAAAACAAATCAAATATTTATTAAAATAAGATGATATAGTGCATAAGCAACAATTTAAGTTCTCAAAGTGAGACCATTTAAATCAACATGATAAATTTTTTGTTGGAATTATCAAGCACTTGGCAGTTAAAAATTTAGACTTGCATCATTAGTTGATAGATTTGCACTTTATCACAAATGAAGTTCTAAAATTGAGGTATATATAGTTGATAAGTGGTACTTTATATATGAATCCTGTGGCAAATATTTCAATTGATTGGCTCATTCAATGTAATTCCAACCCCTTTATTTCAGGACTTACCACATTCCATAGAATAGAAGTCTAAAATTCTTGGAAGCCTTTATAGCTTATGTTTGGCATATGTCCTATCTCTGGCCAGGCTGATTAATCTTGAGGTGTAAAATGTGGAAATTATACAGAGATTTCCTATTTATTTGCAATCATCATCATAGATGCATGTGGTATTTCAGCAGCTATGGTAATAGGGGTGCTTTGAACATAAATTTAGTTGGCAATGGCAAGACTGAGAAATTGCCATCTTAGAGATGATAGCTCTGTTTTTTGATCCCTTGTGGAACTGGAATGAGTAGTCGGCATTACAGCATCTGTATTCCTGGCTTTTGGATGAAAGGATGGTTATATGGTAGTATTCTGGGAATCAGCTGAGGAAGTTCAGCCTGGAGCTTTTATCCCCAGCCATTCCAAAGTATTTGTAGTTATCTACTAATCTGTGTTAAATCTCTTCCCTAGTACATTAGGTTTAATTATTTCATATATATAATCTAGATGATCAACTATGACAGGAAATGATTTGTCATGATTTACATGCTGGTGTTCTTACTGCTGTTTATAAGGTATGTAATTTAATTCATTTTCATTCTTTCTTCGGAAATTAGAAAACATGAAATCATCTTTGCCTCTTATTTTTAAATAATTTCATCAAATGATCAAGTATCCTACACATAAAACTTTTATACATAGAGATATAAATGTAAAGATTATTATACATTTTATAAATGTCTTAAAATATGTAACCAACTTAGACAAAATTCCTGGTGAAAAAAGTTTACAAAGGACTGTTTGTAGCAGCTGGCCTATGGAACATTTGCATGAACATTTGCGCATTTAGAGTGGGCCAAAAACAAAGATTTGTTTGTAGTGATGATTAAAATAAACATTTTAATTTAGGTAATGTTTGACACCAAAACAAATGTCTTCAAATAAAATAATATTTAGGAAAGTAAGACTCCAGCAAATATGTTTCTTTGCTAGGCAAATATTTTACTTTTTAGGTTTTTGCCAATGCAGGTGCTAATGTACCTGTTAAGTAAGGTGTGGGTGTCATTCTTCATAATAGAAAAAGGGATACATCATTTTCCCTTTTCATAATATGTTATGGAAATAGCTACCAAAAAAGTTTGTTCAATAAAAATATTATGAATAAGTTAAATATTCACCTTAATTAAAATGTCTTTAACATATTTAACATATTAAAGACATTTTAAGTTATTTAATGGTGATAATAGCCTTTTTAATTGTATGGAATATAACATTTATAACTATACTAATATCTTTGTTTCCAAATACATATATGTAATTTCATAAAATATCTAGCCATTAAATCTATGTTGACTCATTTCAGCTGAGGAAATTTTACATATTAAATTCTAATGGAAACTACCTTCTTTGATGGTGACTCTTGGTTCCAAATGCATGATTGGAGAACTGTAAGAAGCTCTATCAATCAGCTACATTGGAGCTTAGGAGAGGGCCCATGAATGTATACCTCCTTTCTATTCTCAATACCATTTCCTACCGTGACCCATGGGTTGTACTGGGTATAAGAGCATAACTAGGGCAGGAAAAGTGAGAAGGGAATTTATTATCTACTGGGCCAGAGCAGCTTCATTAAGATACCAAGTCAGCTGAGAGAGAGGAGCCTGAAAACCAGTAGAAAAGAGTAAATTCCATAAATGTCCACATTGTCACTCTTTTTGGTATGACTAAGCCAGACTTATAAAGAGCATTTAGAATAAACAATTTCCTATGTTGTCATGCTTCAAACTCACTTATCAGTTTTAAGATAAATACAAACCTAGAGCTCTAGTGAAAATACAACAGTATCTCTATGAAATAATACTAGGAGTTCCCAATTTCAAAGTAAGTAGGGATTGAAATATGGTTTAAATTCAAAAATTGGTAGTCAACTCCTTTTAATTAAAAAAAAAAAGCAGAGTTTATAGGAAGTACTTTTCATTCTAGACCTCAGTAAGTAAATATCAAATATTTTGATATTAAATATCAAAACAGAGTATGAGGAAATAAAAGCTAAGAGAATTTAACATCTCAATGAAATAATTGCTAAAGAATAAACTTCCACTAGGAGAAATTAATATAGGTGAAAAGAAGATAATATAACAACAAAAAAAGTGAACAGAAGTTTTGGTAAATCTCTAACTATGCATCCTCAAAAAATCAGGATTGTATGATTTAGTGAATAATTAAAGTATGCATAGACGCTAGTCAATTTTCAGCTTATAAGTAAAAGAGAATAAGAGAAAAAATAAGAGTAGAGAATAAAGATCTAAATAAGGTAGATATTAAACACAAGTACTCTTGAGAATGATGGACTCAGACCTTAAAAATAACCATTCAGTCTGCAGAAAAAAACTGAAAAACTGGAATATAAACCAATTATCTGAAGTATTAGAAAGTGGATGGAAACTGACAGATCTGGTGGGAAGTGCAGACTCCCTTAAAGGAAAGACAAATATGCTGTCATCTTGGCAGTTTTTAACCTGGGTGCATCACAGTTGGTATGACATGTCAGTGACAGGAATGGCATTGATGAAAAACACATCAGTAATGATGGTGGGTAAACTGTAATCTTTCCATCCTAAACAATCAGGAAATTAAAGCCAAAGAAGCTGTGATTGCTGAAGAGAGTGGTAGGATTCCAAGGAGGAATGTTGTAGAGAAGACATCTTTAAATTATATATTCACCTCTGAGGTGAATCAGAGATACAGATGTGGAAGCTAAGGAGATCCAGAGAAATTCATCTAAAGACTAGAGATCTGAGAAGAGAGTTGCTGAGTATGAAAGTTTTGCAATTCAAGTCCAGCCAAACTAAAGCTAAAGAATCAATTCTTATTACACAAGCAGGCAAACAGAATTGAATTATCTATAACATATTGTCAAAAACTTAATCCAAATTTATAGAGTATTTGAATATTATAAATGGACACATTCTCAAAAATAAATTGAACACTGATATCTGTTAAGTGGCAGACCTGCAAAATAGAATTCTGAAGTGGCAAATATGATTAAATAAACTAGGTAAAAAATGCTCACAATAAATGAAAAGAGAGGGGATTTCCATTGATAATTGTAACCAAAGAGGTCCAAATTAAATCTTAGAACCAGAATATAAATTCACTAAAATATAAAAACCAAATGCCATTTACTTAACTGCAAAATAGAAGAGTTAGTGAATTTGAACATTTGTCGAGAAAATGCAGAGATTGCAGGATCTATTATATGGTTTCCCATTGTTTAGCATATACATAATTGGATCCTAGAAGTAGATGAGAAAAAGAATGGGGAAGAAAATATTATCTAATTATCTAATCTGACAAAAACAAAACTTTAAGAATAAAAGATACTTAACACAAATACAATAAAAACAAACTCCCATCAAATTGTTGAAAGCTAAATAAATATGAGCTACAAGAGAAAGGTGACACATTACAGGAAGGAAAGGAATAATCAAAATAATGTCTGGGATTTTTATCAGGAACCATAAAAATCAGAATAAAATGGATCATTCTTTTAATACTGAAACTTAATTAAAAAGGTAAAACCAGAATTGGATATCCAGCAAAAGCATGCTGTCGCAACGAGCGCGACGAATCGACCAGGATAACCGTGAGGGCTAAGAGGATGATGAAAACAAGTTAAGAGACAAAGAGATGGGGCCAGGAGGGACACTGAGGAGGATGTCCAACGGTGCCAAATTTATTCCACATCTTACAAGCATTTATAAGGCAAACCAGAATAGGAGGAGCATTACATCAGTACCTAGTCAGATGACCGCAAGTTCCTATAACAAGTTTACATTAACTACAAACCATCCTCATGAGGCCAGGTAGTTTCAGCTAAAGCCATAAGCAAGACAATCAACCAGGGAGTGGATCATGGGAGGTACAGAACAACAAGGATTAACTAAGAACTCAGGACTCTGGCCACATTGTTCCCTACTGCAGGGAGAGTGTGTGGGAAGTCACGTAGGCAAGCGCAGGACACAGCACAGACCCTTTCTCAGTGCACTCAACTTTCCCGTCCTTAACCTTGTCAAGGTGTCTGGACTTTGAAGGAGACACAAGTCAGGGCCTGGTTTGGTCCTCGACTCCAGCCGTGCCGTGGCCTCCAATAACATTTCAAAAATGAAAGTGTAATAAAAATATTTTCAGGTGAAAGAAAACTAGGAGAATTCCTTGTAATAAGATATACACAAGTAGTGAGAAAGATAATTCTTCAGGTTTAAGAGAAATGACACAACTGGAATCTCAGGTTTTCTAAAAACAATAAAAAGCATCAGAAATAGTAAATGTCTAGTTAATAGAAAAGATGCTAATTTTTTGTTTTCAATCTCTCAAGTATTTTATGAACTATATAATTCTTTAAAACCACATTTTGTAGCACTTATAACTGCTCCATAGTGAACTGGAAGATATAAACCTATACTTCATACTTTTCTAAGATTTCTATAATTCATGTTAAGTGGTACAATATGAATTGTAAGTAAATTCTGGAAAGATAAATATGTATGTTGTAGTCCCCAAAACAATCACTAAACAAATAAAAAAATGTATAACTAATAAAATAGAAAAATCAAAACTGGAACCCCAAAAATCATACAAGATAGATCAGAAATGGTAAAACACAAGATCAAATAATACAAAAGTAGAAAACTAATAGAATTCAAGATAAATCCACATTATCAATGACTACATTAATTGAAAGTAAATATTTCAATTAAAAGTTAAAAAGTAATGGATCAAAAAACAAGACAAAGTATATGTTGTTTGTAAGAGATACACAAACTATAAAGACATAGTTCAAAGTAAATGTGTGAAAAAGCATATACTGTGTTATCTACTGAATTGTATCCCCTTCAAATTCCTGTGTTGAATTCTAACATCCATTGCCTAAAAAATGTAACCCTATTTGGGGATAAGGTCTTCTAACGGGTGATTAAGCTAAAATGATGTTGTTAGGGTAGAGCCTTAATCTTGTAAAACTGGTATACTTGTAAGAAGAGGAACAGACACCAGGAAAAAGAATGAACAGAGTAAAGACCTAGTAAAGAGGCAGCAACGGGTGGCCATCTACAAGCCAATGAGAGAGATCTTAGAGGAAACCAATCCTGTCAGCACATTTGTCTTAGACTTCTAGCCTCTAGCACTTTGAGAAAAATAAATTTCTGTTGTTTAAGCCACAAGTCTAGAGTATTTTGCTATGGTAATCCTAGCAAACTAATATACTCTGCCAACAGTAAGCATAAAAATGCTGAAGTGGCTAGAAAAACACTGAAGAGTTATAAATTAAACAATATTCTTATATGGATTATAGAATAGACCACAAAGGAAATTGGAAAATAGTTTAAATAACAATAAAAATGTAACTTGTAAAAATTTATGGAGTACTACCAAATCAGTGCTTATATTAGAAAAAACTTTGTAGAATCAATAGTTACATTTTCATCTTTAGAAATTAGAAAAAAAAAAAAACTGAGCCAGAAAAAAAGAAATAGCAGAAACTAATGAAAAAAAAAAAAAATAGAAAAACAGTAAAGAAAATTAATAAAATCCAAACTGCCTTCTTTAAAAGATCAAAAAAATCAGTAAACCCACTTATTTCTTGCTCTACCCAGAATACTTAGGTTATCTGCATAGTTGAGGGGTTAACTGAGTCTGGGAATGGAGGAATGAGGAGTTAGGACTCCTCATTTAGGATATTACTAAACACGATGCAGTTCATGCTACTCATTGCTTTGTGGACTCCATCAGGAAGCTCATCCACATATTTTGGGGGATGCCTTTCCTGTGGTTTCCTAAGTGGCCCATGGACACCCCCAATTCTGCAAGTGCCTCAATGTCCAGCTTCTAGCCAACTTTTGGCATGTGCTCCCACAGACATCAAGTGGAAGCCTTTGAGATGGCTAGTGAGCATGCATGAAAGACTAGTTTGAATCTATAAAATTAACAGAAAGCTTATACTCTTAAACATTTCAGGGCATCACGCTAGGGAAGACAAATTGGAAGTTCTTAGCACCTGGCCTGGCTTTATAGACTTGAGAAAAAAAGCACAAAATTATAAGACTTCATCCCAGAGGGAATAAGAAATGGAGTGGGTGCATCCGTAGAAGAAGTATGAACATAGAAGAAGTGTGAACAATTTTCAGAATCTCCAGACTGACTAGTAAAGATAGTTTTTCTTCCAAAGCCAGTTAGCAAACATTGGAGTTGGTCACCATTTCTTTAAATGTAAATAACATTTTGAAAGAAGAACTTCAAGGAACATGGAAGATCAAGGAAACAATATTACCGAAGGAACACAACAATTTTCCAGTAGCCAACCCCAAATAGAGATCTATAAATTATTTTAAAAAGACTTTAAAATAATAGTTATAATGAAGCTTGGTGAACTATAAGAGAACCAGAGTACTCAATGAAATTAAGAAACTATATACATAAACCAAATGAGACTTCCTTAAAGGAGAAAAGAGAATGGGACTGAAAGTTTATTTAAAAGAAAAATGACTGATTTATCAAATCTGGGGGGAAATATGATCATCCAGGTTTATGAAGCACATAGGTCTCTAAACAGAATCAACCCAAGATAAAAATCAAAGAGATAATTTTGAAAGCAGCAGCAAGAGAAACTTATCACATAGAAGAGAAAAGTCACAAGGCTGTATTTGGATTTTTTTCAGCAGAAATCTTGTAGCCCATGGAAGGTGGAAAAATACATTCAAAATGCTGAAAAAAATACTCTGCTGAGCAAGAATACTTTTTCTGGCAAAGCTGCTCTTCAGAACTGAAGAAGAGACACTATTCCAAACAAAACTGAAAGAGTTTATCATCACTGGAATTACCTTACAAGAAATGCTAGTAAGAGTTCTTTAAATTGAAACAAAAGGACATTAAGTAACGTGAAAATATAAGCAGTTTTAAAACTCAGATATAGAGCTAAGTATGTAATCAAAATAGAATAATACTACAATATTGGTATATAAATCATTTAATTCTAAAATATGGTTAAAAGACAAAATTATTAAAAATAATTATCTTATATCTATATATAATATCTAATTATTATATCTATATATACTATAATATATAATAATTTAATAAACTATATAAAAAGATGTAGATCATAACATCAAAAGCATACAGTGTGGGTTTAAGAATAATATTTTTTCTGCAATTGAAGTTATCAGCTTAAAAGGAACTATTATAACTATAAAATGTTTTGTTAGTCTCACGGTAACCACAAATAATATAGGAGGTAGACAGCAGATAAAGTGAAAAAATTAAAGCATAATAACATTAGATATCATCAAATTACCAAGAAGGGTAGAAAAAAAAATTTAAAGCCAGATAATAAGATGGCAATAGTCTGCCATCAAGACCCAACTATACACTACCTACAAGAGATTCACTTCAGCTTTAAAGACACACATAAGTTGGATGTGAGGAGGAATGTGAGTGAGGAAAAGATGTCCCATGTAAATTGAAATGAAAAACAGAACAGTTGTTGTTATATGAGAAAAAATAGACTTTAAGTCAAAAACTGTAACAAGAAAAAAAAAGAGATCATTATATAATGATAGAGGGGTCAATTCATCAAGAGGATTTAATAGTCATATATGAACCAAACATTTGTGCACCTAAATATATTAAGGAGGAATTAACAAATAAGGAGGGAGAGATAGACAACAAAATAATAGGGGATTTTAATATCCCACTTTGAACAGATAAAATATCCAAACAGTAAAATCAATAAGGAAATTGACTTGAATAAAATGAAAGATCAAATATACTTAACAAACATGTACAGACTGTTCCATTCAACAGCAGCAGAAAATACATTCTTCTCAAGTGCAACTGGAACATTCTCCAGGATAAAGCATATATTTTGGCCACAAAACAAGTTCTAACAAATTTAAGAAAATTGATATCATCGCCAGTATCTTTTTCAATCACAATGTTATAAAACTAGAAATTAATTCCTGTAGGAAAATTGGAAAATTAAAAGGAAAAACCAAAAGTATTTTGAGACAAAAAACAAGGAAACACATATACCAAAATTTGAGATTTAGCAAACATTGTTCTAAGATGAAAGTTTATAATGAAGTACGTTTATATGGGGGGTGGGGAGAGACAGATTTCAGGCAAATAACCTAGATGGAACCAGAAAAAGAATAACAATCTCTGAGCCCAAATTAGCAGAAAAAAGGAAATAACAAAGAACAATGAAGAAACAAGTTAGACTAGAAAACAGTAGAAGAGATCAATGTAACTAAGAGCTTGTTTTTTAAAAAGATAAAATTATAAATATTAGATTAACAATAAAAAAGAAGATTCAGGTAAAATCAGAAAAAGACATTACAACCAATGCTTCAGAAGCACAAAGGATCATAAGACTACTGTAAACCATTATGCCAATAAGTTGAATACTTAGTAGAAATAGGGAGGTTACTAGAATCAGACAATTTACTTATAAATCCTCAATCATGAAGAATAGAAAAATCTAAACAGACTAATAACAAGAATGAGTTGGTAATCAAAAACTTACCAACATTTATTCTTCTCCTACCCACTTAAGCCCCCATGTTGCATCACCACTTCCGAAGTGTGTAAACCGGGTGATTCACAGACCTGTACCCCTGGGGATAAAAATATATGTTTATAAAAAATAAAAAATTAAAAAAAAAAAACTTACCAACAAAGAAAAGCCTAGGACCAGACAGATTCATGGATGAATTGCAAAACTTTTAAAGAAGAATTAATACCAATTCTTCTCAAAATCCTCCAAAAAGAAAAGAGTAGGAAACACTACCAAACACATTTTATGAGGGCAGCATTACCCTGATACCAAAAGTAGGTGAGGATATTTTAAGAAAATAAAATTACAGGCCATTTTCTCTAATGATCACAGACACAAAAATCCTCAATAAAATGTAAGAAAACTGAAATTAACGGTACATTAAAAAGATTATACACCACGGCCAAGTGAAAATTTCCTCCTGGGATGCAAGGATGGTTCAATATATACACATCAACTGTTAGAATATATCACATTACAAGAATGAAAAATAAGTTACATAGTTATTTCAATAGATGCAGAAAAGGCATTATCAAAATTCAATATCCTTTCATAATAAAAACTCAACAAATTTGATATAAGATGTACCTTAACATAATAAAGACCATATATGACAGCCCACAGCTAACATCATACTCAACAGTGAAAATCAGAAAGCTTTTACTCTGAGATCAGAAATGAAAGAATGTCTAATCTTGCTACTTTTGTTCAGCATAATATGGGAAGTCCTAGCTAGAGCAATTAGGCAAGAAAAACAAAAGCATCCAAGTCAGAAAGGAAGAAGTAGACTTTTCTCTATTTGTAGGTAGCATGATATAGAAAACCCTAATGATTCCACCAAAAAAATCTGTTAGAACTGGGGCACCTGGGCGGCTCAGTGGGTTTAGCCTTTGCTTTCAGTTCAGGTCATGATCTCAGGGTCCTAAGTTTGAGCCCCACATCGGGCTCTGCTCAGCAGGGAACCTGCTTCCCCTTCTCTCTGCCTGCCTCTCTCTACTTGGGATCTCTGTCAAATAAATAAACAAAATCTTTTTTTAAAAAACTGTTAGAACTAATAAATTGAAACAAGTTGTAGGTTATACAATCAGTATACAGAATCAGTTGTGTTTTTATATACCAACAACAGACGATTTGAAGAAAATTAAGAACATAATCCCATTTACATCAGGATCAAAAACAATAAAATGGTTAAGAATATATACAACCAAAGAGGTTAAAGACCTTACACTAAAATATGTAAGGTATTGGTGAAGATACAAATACATGGAAAGATGTTCATGTTCATAAATTGAGTACTATTGTTAACATCTCCATACTAGCCAAAGCAATCTATAGATTCACTGCAATCTCTGTTGAAATTTGAATGGTGTTAATTCGTATAAATTGCTTCTTTCAAAAGATATATGTAGCATATGGTGTACTCTGTTATATTGCAATGCTGTTAAACACTGTCCTGATCACAGAGTTGGCATGTATCAAACTGCAGTTTTCAGAATACTTAGTTTGCAGAATAAAGTGCTTTTTTTTTTTTTTGAAAAAAAAAAAAAAGAAATTTGAGTGGTGTGTTTTTCAGATAGATAGAAATAACAACTGTAAAATTGCATGGAACCACAAAAGACCACAAATGGCCTCAGAGAGTCTGAGAAAGAAAAAATCTAAAGACATCCTAAATCCTAATTTCAAACTATATCACAAAGCTGTAGTCATGAAAACAGCTTAGTATTTGCATAGAAACAGATATACAGGTTAATGGAACAGAATGGAAAACCCAGGAATAAACCACATATCTATGGTGAATTAACCTTTGATAAAAGTGCAGGAACATGCAATGGATAGTTTCTTTAATAAATGGTGTTGAGACAATTAGATATTCGAAGATGGTACAAAAGAATGAATCTAGACCCCTGTCTTATATGATTCACAAAAACGAATTCAAATGGATGAAAGACTAAAATGTAAAACCTCCAACCCATAAGACTCCTAGAATAAAACAAAGAGGAAAAATCTCTTCAACATTAGTTTCACAATGATTTTCTGGATACGAAACTGAAATCATGAACAACAAAAGCAAAAATGCCAAGTGGGACTATATCAAACCAAAAAGCTTCTGCACAAAGAGGAAAAGAATAGAGTATAAAGGTAATCTATGGAATAAAAGAAAATATTTGCAAACTTTATACCTGGTAAGGGGTTATTATCCAAAATATATAAAGAAATCATTCAGGGGCACCTGGGTGGCTCAGTGGGTTAAAGCCTCTGCCTTCAGCTCAGGCCATGATCCCAGGGTCCTGGGATGGAGCCCCACATCCGGGGCTTTGCTCAGCAGGGAGCCTGCTTCCTCCTCTCTCTTTCTGCCTGCCTCTCTGCCTGCTTGTGACCTCTGTCAAATAAACAAATAAAATCTTAAAAAAAAAAAGAAATCATTCAACGTAAGAGCAAGAAAATAAATGATGCAATTAAAAATGGTCAGAGGACCTGAATAAACATTTTTTTTTCCCAAAGACGGCATAGAAATGGCCAACACGTACAAGAAAAGGTATTCAATATCAATATTCATGGGGGAAATGAAAATCAAAACCACCATGAGATATTACTGGACACATCAGTCAAGACTGTTATCAAAGTCAAGAAATAATAAATGTCAGGGAGGACATGGAGAAAAGAGAATCCTTGCACAATGTTGGTAGGACTATAAATTGGTACAGGCATTATGGAAAACAGTATTGGGATTCCTCAAAATATTAAAAATAGAACTGATATTTTATGGAGATTCATGTCTCCCCCACCCCAAATTAGTGTGTTCAAATCCTTCCTAATGTGATGACATTCACAAATATATACCATCATGTGGAGGCCCTCATGAATAAAATTAGTATTCTTATAAAAGAGGCCACAGAGTTACTGAGCCCCTTCTGCCTTGTGTGCATACAATAAAAAGTCCAAATCCCTGAAGAGGGCTGTCACCTGACCATGTTGTGCTTTGATCTCAGACTTCCAGGCTTTAGAACTGTGAGAAATAAACATTTCCTGTTTGTAAGCTACCTGTCTGTGGCATATTGTTATAACAACAAAAATGGATCAGTACAACTACCCTGTGATCTGTCAATTCCCCTTCTGTGTCTTTATCTAAAAGAAATGAAATCTGTATCTAGAATAGCTATTTATACTCTCATGTTCATTGCAGGATTACTCATAATGGTAAAGGTATGGAATGTCCATGGATGGATTTATGGTTAAAAAACTGGGGTATGTGGGTGTATATATATATATATATATATATATATATATACACACACACACACACACACACATATATATACACACATACATTTACGTATATAAATATACATATATTTATATACATACAATGAAATAGTATTTAGCCATAAAAGGGAAGGAAAGCATTGGGACAGCATAGATGAGACTTGAGGGTATATGACATAAGTGAAATAAGTCAGAGAAAGATAAATACTGTGTGATTTCATTCATATGCAGAAACTAAAGAAAAAAAAAACCTGAACTCACCATTAACTGAGTAGAATGGTGGTTGCTAGGGGCTGGGAGTTAGGTGAAATGGGGATTTGTTGGTCAATGAGTACATACTTCCATTTATAAAATGAATAATTTCTGGGGATCTAATGTACCGCATGGTAACTACAGTTAGTGACACTGCATGTGTACTTAAAGTTTGCTAAGATAGTGTTTTAACTGTCAAAAAAGATAACTCTGTGAGGTGATGGATTTATTACTGAACTTAAAAGTAACCATTTCACAATGTACATATACATAAAATCATTCACATTGTACATTTTACATATACACAACTTTGTGAATATTACCTCAAAGCTGCAAACACGTAAGAGAAAAAATTCTGTAAATTTTTTTATTTAAAAAATTAATTTTAAATTAATTTTATATTAATTATGTTATATATGTATAACAGATATGGAAATATCATTTTAACTTATTTTCATAGATATATTTGAATTTTACATATTTCCCTAAATCACTTTGGTCAATACAAAAAAATACATTTATGTAAAATATATAAATGTTTAAGTTTCTGAGACAGATTAATACGTTACTGAAATTTAATAATTGTTAATTTTTAGGTTCAGTGTAACAAACCTTCTATGTTTTTGTATTTGAAAAATAAACTGTATTCCTCACTTAAATTCTTACTGTTCTGCATTGTTCTCTTTTTTAATCTACTTTGTCTGAAGTAATTGCACTTTATTAGTGTTTTCACAGAGCCATCTCTTAGCTTTGTTGATCATATTTATTGATTTGCTCTGCACTTCATTAAAGCATGGTTCAAAAACATTTTTCCATTTACTTTATTTGGATTTATACTTTCCACTTGTATTATACATACTGGATAAATCTATATACCTATACATAATCTATACACACATATTTATTCTCTGAAAATTCTGTTATGGCTTTGGCTGCTTACCACAGGTTTTGATAGGAGAGATTTTGTAGTTTCTTCATTGTGTTTTCTAGTTCTTATTTTTTTTTAGTGTCCACATACATTAAAATTTTTGTTTTATTCTCATTCCCTTTTTCCTCTTTAATTTCATTTTTTTTAAGATTTTATTTATTTATTTGTCAGAGAGAGAGAGAGAGAGTGCACAAGTAGGCAGAGTGGTGGGCAGAGGTGGAGAGAGAGGCAGGCTCCCTGCCAAGCAAAGAGCCCAATGTGGGACTCGATCCCAGGACTCTGGGATCATGGCCTGAGCAGAAGGCAGCAGCTTAACCGACTGAGCCACCCAGGCGTCCCATCCTCTTTAATTCTTTAATTTAATTTTTGATCTTTTTATTTCTATTGCGTTTAGGTAGGGCACAACCAGTAAAGTATTTGTGCCAAGGGGCAGCTTAGCATGGTATGTCAGAGCCCAAGTGTGATAAGGAAGTTATCCATATGTGTTAATAATTGGTGTAGTGTGTCAGAGCCCTGACAAGTTGAAATGGTGTCGTGTGGAGGCTGGATAAACATGGGATGTTTATCAGTTACCCATTCCTATATAACAAATTAGCCCAAAACTTACCTTGTATAACTATAGATACTTAACTATTTCATGCATTTCTGAGACTCAGGAATCTAGAGCAACTTATGTGGGTATTTGGGACTTAGGGTCAATCATGACATTGACCTTGAGTCTTCTTACCTGGGGAATCTGGAGCTGGAGAGTTCACTTTCAGATTCACTGATGTGGTTGTTGGCAGGCCTCTGTTCCTCACTATATATTGGCCAAACTTTAGTTCCTTCCTATGTGGATATCAACATATAGCTACTTACAACATAGAAGCTTTCTTTCTCCTGAGTAGTCTAATAAAGCAAGACTCTATACTCCCAAGAGAGAATGCCCCAATTTGTATAACCTAATGTTAAAAGTGACATTCTATTACATGTGCGTCACATATACTAACACTGGTACAATGTTACTGCCTTCAGCAGACACCCAACCGACTGAGCCACCCAGGAGTCCCAACACATATTTTTGTGTTATATTATACACTATATTCTTTCAAGCTAAAGAAAATGTTATTTAGAATCTTAAGAGAAAATACTTTTATAGTATTGCTCTGTATTTATAAAAAATCCACATAATAGATCTGCACAGTTCAAACCTGCCTTTTGCAATGGTCAGCTATATATGCATACACACATAGGTACATATATTTCCCAGCTCTGTTCATGAAGGGTGTCTCAGGGGGGCAAATGATGAGTAACAATATACAACCTATCCCTAGAGCATGATGTATAAAAACAATTCTCCTCCAAAACCAATCAGGTTTCTTTTAGAAATGACTGGATTCAAGTCAATATCTGGGAAAAGACAAGATGAGCCTGGACATCTTTCTATACAGAAAGCAAGGAAGTGATGGTGTCATGTCAAAAGGACATAAAAGCCAGCTTGAATGGGCCCCCACTGACCAAATTTCAGGGAATTTGAGCATCCAAATAAACAATGATACTAATATAATCTACTGAATTAGGCAGTAGGAATATAAGTTCATATCAATATAGGTTAACATATGAATAAGTTGAAAGTCTGAATAGGAATGAGCTACTTCTGAGATTTAAATTACTTCTCTATCACATGCTTCTTAATTATGAAAGGGGAAAAAGAACAGCTTCACAGGGGAGAAGACTGGTTGACACCACATTGATCAAGTGATCCAAGTAATCATTAGTAATGTGATCAAACAAAATTGTTAGCCACCCAGTAGTTTGTGATGAGAACACAGCATCACTGTTGTGATATTCCTGTCAAATATGTATAACCCATATCCAATTATGTGTAAGACATACCAAACTGAGAGTGTACAAATTAAAAATCTTCAAAAATGGCAAAGTCATAAAATAATTTACAAATTGAAGACTTGACATGATGACTAAATGCAAGGTATAATTGCAGACCTGGTCCCTATCCTACAAAGGAGATTACTGTAGCAACTGGCAAAACTCAATTCAGATTACTAATGTCCTAATGTAAATTCATGATTTTCACGGTTGTATTATAGGAGATCATTTTTGTTTGCAGGAAATACCCACTAAAATACACAAGTGATGTGGCACCAGATTGGCAACTTGCTTTCAAATGTTACAAGAAAAATGTGAAGAAAGCTCTTTATACTGTGTTTGTAATTTTTTCTGTAAGTGTAAAATTGTAAAATTTAGAATAACGTTTACAGAAAAAGATTTAACAATTAGCTTTTTGCTACCAATTCTAAATTAATTGAAATATCATCAATTATAAAAGTCCCACATATGTTTGAGCAGAACAGATACTGACTTATTGCTGTGTAAAGAGGTCTTCATATAATATTTTATATGGATTTTTTAGCATGTTATCCATACCTTCTATCTCCTACAAGTTTTTGTTTGGTCTGCTTGATAGGTCAGTTTCTGATAAAGGTGTACTGGAAGATTGTTGTTTTTCCCATATAATTCTATTACTTTGCCATATAAATTAAGATTATTATAGGAAGCAAAAACATTAACTTGAAAAATATATATGCACTCCCACTGCAGTGTTATTTACAAGAGTTGATAGAGAAGCAACTTAATTGGTATCAGTGGGTATATGGATAGAGAAAAAGTGGTACATACATGCAATGGAATATTCTGCAACCATAATAGAAGGAACTCCTATCATTTACAACGACATTGATGGACCTTGAGGGCATTATGCTAAATGAAAAAAGAGAAATACAAATGTTATATCATTCATATTTGGAAATAAGACAAAAAAGAACTCATTGATACAGAGAACAAATTGGTGGTTGCAAGAGGCAAGGAAGGAGGAACAAAATGCATGGTGTCAAAACTTATTTGACTTATTTCATAACTGGAAGTTATGAAATGAATGTCATAGGATGTAATGTACAACATGTATAAAACTGTATTGCATCTTTAAAAGTTGCTAAGGGAGTAAATCTTTAAAGTTCTCAGCATAAGAAAAATAATTTTTAACTATGTGTGCTGATGAATGTTAACAGATTTATTGTGATCATTTTTCAATGTATACAAATGTTGAATTATTATACTGTATATCTGAAACTGTTATATGTCGGTTATATTTCAATGAAAATTTTAAAATAATTTGCTCTCTTCCCTACTACTTTCTCCATCCCCCACGCATATACAGGTTATTACCTGTAATCACATGCACGTCATTAACAGAGTTTTAAAACAGACCAGTTTTAAAATGCTGTTGTCACAACTGAATGTAACATTAATCAAAGATATTTAATTGGTGTTATTGATCTTTTAAAAATCTAAAGATTTACAATAACTACTTTTGATGGTCTATACCTCCTCAGTTGAACCAAATAATCACTGAATCATTAGGTTATTTACTTCTATAAGCCAGAGCTATCTTTAAATGTAATACCATGTAATAAAAGAATTTCCATTATCAATTAAAAAATTCTGAGATTATATTGAGAATGCAAGTTCATGATTAATCTTCTTGGAGGACTTTATTATATATCGCTATTAATGCATTTTGCTATGCATTTCATTTTGTCTGGTATTATTGTTATCCAGCTATCTTTTAATTAGAATTTATCTGATATAATTTTTTGCCTTATTTCCCAACTTTTGTGCCATTTATAGATTTTCCAACCTTTTATTATATTTGTATTTGTTTTTTACCTTGTTATTTATGTATTCTTTTTACCATGTTTTTTCCTGTCATTAATTGACTATGTTCTATTTTCCCTTTATTTCCTATATTCTTCAGATGTAAAATATTCTGTATCCTTTTTTTAGTAATTATAATACTTCAACATTCTTATTTAAGTGTCACTACCCTACTAGAAAGTACATCAAATATTAATTTTGATTTCCCCATTACATGTATATACTATTGTTTCACAATATCTTAATTATAATTTTTTCTTAATATAAAATTATCTGTAATTGTTACAGTTCAATATAACCAATGCTTTGTTAGATTTACCAACTGCATTGCTCGGTTAACATCTTCTTGCATCTCCCTCTTTCCTTCAGACACATATATCCTCATTATTTGCCTACTTATTGAAATTCATTTGTAATACCAAAATTAACACAGCATTTTTCCAGTCATTCATGAGCACACTCAGTGTACTTAAAAAAAAAAAAATGCCAGCACACATTCCCAGGTGAGGGTGGACAAGGGAATGCTCTGCCTTTTTAGTTCTGCTCTCATACTCTCCTTTTTTGTGGCCTGTTTTTTACATTTTGGTGCAATTATTTTGGTGGTGTCATGTTTCAAATGGCCTCAAAGCATAGTACTACTGACTGTGCTGCATGGTATTCCTTAGCATAAGAAGGCTGTGATGTGCCTTGAGGATAAAATACTTGCATTAGATAAGCTTCCTCTAGGCATGAATTACAGTGCCCAGTGGATGTGAGTTCAATGGCAATAAATCAACAACACCATCCATCCAGATAAAGGAAGAGGATGTTTGCCCATCTGTATGTGAAGGTGTTATTGATCTTTTAAAAATCTAAAGATTTTTAGAAAGTGCTAAAGTTGCCTCTACAGTGCATGATATAGCTATGGGAAAGATGGAAAAGCAGCTCATTGGGTGGTTTCATGAGATGATGTGGATGATGAAGAAAACAGTGGACAGCACTGTTATTAGGCTAAACCCCTCCCCCCCAAATTAGGTCCACATTATCAAGGGTAAGATATGCTAAACATTTCTTGTAACCAAAGAGAAGAAGAATGAAAGATATTAAACCTGCACGTAGTTCAGTTTCTACAGATCAGGAGACTACAGAATTTTACAAATACCTGCTACATGTGGTACCAGAAAGGGTTGTATGGAAGACACTCAGGAGATGGCTTGTTTTAGAAGGACACTGACAGACAAACAAACCTATCTGGCCAAAACAGCATTTTGATTGACAAAAATAATGTGCCAAGAGGTCCAAAGAACACAAGTCTCTATTTCTTCTGGGAGCAAGAATTCAGTCTTTGCTCATTCAGTGTTCCTGGCAACTTTATAAAATGTAACTACTACAAATAACAAGAATTAACTCCTATTTTCTTCTTGATGTATATTGTTCATTAGGACTTCTATTAGTAAGAGCTTTTTAGTAGTTTAGTGTTAAATCTGTCTGAAAATGTCTTTTTTTTCCCTTAGGTAATTGCTAATCTGATTACAAAATTCTAGACTGATAGTTATATTCTCTCAGACATTATAAAGTATTTTTCCCACTGTGTTTCCTCTACTCTTTTTTCTTTATTATTGAAATATAGTTGACATCAACATTATATTAGTTTCAGGTATAATTCTATACATTATTTTATACTTGTCAGCATAAGTATTGTTACCATCTGTCACCATACAATGTTATTACAATATTATCGGCTCCATTCCCTGTGCTGCTCTTTTCCATCCCTGTGACTTATTTTACAAGTGGAAATTTGTACCTCTTATTCACCATCACCTATTTTTGCCTCTACTTTTGCTGTCAAGAACTATGTTCTTTTTTGGGAGATTATTATTGAAGACTGAAGGGTGAAATGACATTATGTCTAGAATTGCTTTTTAAAAAAGATTAAATAAAAGTGGCAAAATTCTAATGATGTTTAATCTGGATGATATGAACACAGGGATTCCTTTTGTTCTTTTTACTTATTTAAACTGAAAATATAAAAATGGTCTTTTCAGGTTTAACAACCACAGCCTATTTTGGGACCCAGCTTCAACCCACATGCTTAGCTTTCTACCTTGTGTTTTTTTTTGTGTTACTGATTTTTGGAGACTTTTCTTTCTTGTGGACTCAACCATGCACTGAAAATAATTTTTATTATAGATTATTTAGCATCTGTATGTTTATGCTATCAGAATTTTTACCTTATCTTGGTCTTCCACACCACTAGAACCATTCATTTTCAGAAAGAAAGAATAAGAAGCAGAAATTCCAAAAGAAAGTAACACATAATTTCACCAGACTAAAATGAAAACAGAGAATGCTTTCTCCTCAGAAAGCCTCAAAAAACAAGCAGCAGTTGAAGCATTTGTACAAGGAAAAGGATAGGTTTCCCACAATGTAAAGAATCCACCAGATAAAGATGATAAACAAATCAGTAATAAATATGAGTGTGGCACTGGTCAAAAGAGTCACAGAAAAGGAAATCAGATTAAGCAATTCTCATATGAAAAGTTCCTCAACTGCATTATTTAAGAGATGCAATTAAAAATGAAACTAGAATACTTTATAATATATCATTTCTATCAGCATCCACTCATAAACCCAGAAAAATACACTGATTAACCCATATTTTTATAAAAAGTTTTGGCTAATTAGATACTGGAATGTTTAAGAGGCAAGAGGAAAATATTAAGTTTTTCATAGAAGTAACTTCTGGAAGCAGTTGCCACTTCAGGGCTGGAGAAACAAATGGAACACTTCCAGGGTATTAGAACCTAAATATTTGAAGCAGGCTGCTTCAAAAAACTGCAATAATCTCTGAAAAGGGATTCCTTCCTGTTTGGTGCCCACAAGAATGGGCCCCTGTAGTACTAGAATCTAGGCTTCTGCTGGCTGCTGCTGGCTTGAGCAACTCAGAGGGAGGCTCTGAGCAGCCGGGATTCAGACCCCTCAATGTACTATTACCTCAGGAGCATAATACAGCTGGTTTGGGGACTAGGAAATCAACATCAAATGGGAACCAGTTGCTGCCACCAGAGTACACTTTCTGATGCTGGAACAAGTAGCACTCTAGGAGCAAGATCCTCTTTCTTCTCCATCCTTGCAGTTACTTCTAGAACATCCTGCTAGCAAAGCCTACCAGGAATCTATCCACCAAAGCAGAAATATGATGTTGGTCTCAGCTACAGCATCACAAGGTGAATTTGGAGCTAAAAAACCATAATGACTAACCAGCATAATAAAGATAAAAATGGGCATAAATAAACAATCTCTGAAACCCTGGTAGAGTTGCAATATAACTTGATAATAATCATGATTGAAAAAAATTTGAAATATCTGGTATAAAGGTGGAAAAGTTCAAACACTGTAATGTGGCATTCTTCCAAGTGAACTCCCTATATGCAGTTTGTACAAAGAGTGATATATACAAGGATGTTTATGGTGCTTTATAGCAAAAAAAAAAAAAAAAAAGGCAGGCCCAATTGACCATAAATAAGAAAGAAATATGATGTTATCCTAACATATAACACCTTAACAAGATTGAAATAAATATATATCAATATATAAGTGATAAATTACACACATACACATTGCAAATATATATTCCTTAGGACTTTGGAATTGTGTATTTAACTCACTCAATTTAAAGAAAATGCTACTATATAACAAGTAGGCAAGGCCATTTCTCATTGTCAGAGAATTCAGGAAAATTGGGCTTACTGTTTATTTAAATAAGCATGTTCATGAGTCACTATGACAGACATCTCACTTCTGAAATCTAATTCTAACATACATGCACTGAAGAATGGAAAGATATTACAGACATAGAGGGATTGGAAAGACAAGGAGACTAGATGTAAGTACACAGCAAACCTCAGAGAAATAAGGGGTTGCTCCTTTATTCACAGAAAAAGACCTCCCTGTTTTTCAAACCTTGTTAAACTCTCTCAAGCATGATATATTCCAATTTGTGCATTTGTTAGTGCCACAGAATTGTATGTCCCAATAGAATAGTATATTTTTCTTAGGCTTCAGGGGTTGGGGGGTCTGAGAAGTATATATCCTTTTGCAAAGTGAAGTAAGATAATGATGGAGACATGCAAAGCAAATATGAGACTGCAAGTATATTTTTAAAGGTAGTAATCTTTGGAAAGAATATGTACAGACAGTAGGGGTTTGAAAGATAATTTCTTTAAAACTCTCATGACTATATTCTGAAAAATCAGTCCCCGAGAGATGGGAGTAATTTAGTTCCCAAATAATCTCCTGATTTTAGGAGGTAATTAATTGTTCCTGAAAATATCTATAGAAAGTATGATAAAAATCACAGGAAAACAAACCTCTCAATTAACCTCCTTTTAAAATGTTGAAATTTCAGGTAAAGCAGGTAAGAGAAGAGCAAAGTATAGACCCTGATTCTAATGTTCTTAGGAACTTTCATCTATTTTAGAATAGAAATCATCTTCTTTTGCAGTGACTGTACATTTTTGCATTCATTCCAAGAAAAGAAAGCAGTACTGTTCAGAAGACAATGCACTGGGCTAGCTGTCAAGCTGCTTAACTTTTCTGTTTCTCTGTGTACTGTTCTGAAATTGAAAGACTAAAGAGTGAACTAAATAAACACAGTCACCCTATTTCACTACTTAGAAAAGAAGATTCATCCTCATTAATACTGAGTCTTAGAAACAACTGAAGAAGCAAGCAAACCACTAAAACCCTCAAATTATTTAAAAATCAACAGCACCAAAAAAGGTTTATGTGCATATAATGCAAAACAGAGACATTTGCTGCTCACACTTTTGGATGTGTTAACTATCACCACTTGTACACCTTATAGTCATAGCATCACCGTCTTTAAAAGAAGGTCCATGCCAACACAATTGGTATCCTTTTTCTAATATTCTAGTGATTTGTCTTACTCTAGTTTTCATTTGAAATTTTTGAGAACCAAAAAATGAAAAATTCTAAGGTTGTAAAATTTGTTTAAAAAGATATAATTTGGGGCGCCTGGGTGGCTCAGTGGGTTAAGCCGCTGCCTTCGGCTCGGGTCATGATCTCAGGGTCCTGGGATCGAGCCCCGCATCGGGCTCTCTGCTCAGCAGGGAGCCTGCTTCCTTCTCTCTCTCTCTCTGCCTGCCTCTCAGTGTACTTGTAATTTCTCTCTGTCAAATAAATAAATAAAATCTTTAAAAAAAAAAAAAAAAAAAAAGATATAATTTTGGGGCACCTGGGTGGCTCAGTAGGTTAAGCCTCTGCCTTCGGCTCAGGTCATGATCTCAGGGTCCTGGGATCGAGCCCCATATCAGGCTCTCTGCTCAGTGGGGGGCCTGCTTCCCACCCCTCTGCCTGCCTCTCT
This sequence comes from Mustela nigripes, assembly GCF_022355385.1. Lineage (NCBI taxonomy): Eukaryota > Metazoa > Chordata > Mammalia > Carnivora > Mustelidae > Mustela > Mustela nigripes. The sequence goes on from NC_081559.1 coordinate 151,195,358, forward strand.
GCCTACTTGTGATCTCTTTTTCTCCCTGTCAAATAAATAAATAAAAATCTTTAAAAAAAGATATAATTTTTAAAAAGATCTAATGACATAAAATCTAATCAACAATGCTAATATGTAAGGGAGTGCAATAGATCATTTGGGAATTTAAAGATAAGATACAATTCCCATAAAATAAGGCTAATTATATATAAAGTATATACTATATGCAAGATATTTTTCTAGTGGTTTACATTTATCTTATACATAAACCTCTGACATAGTTCTAGAAATGGTAATGCTATTTTTTATTGTTTAATTATGAAAGTATTAACTGCTGTGACAACAAATTCAGACAGATGGAGATGTAAAGTAAAAACTTGCCAGGCAGTAACTTCATAGTTTCGTGTAATTTCTTCTAGAATAAAATTTAGCAAATATAATACACACACACAGTAAGTCATACTATACTTCAGATCCTTAATTCGCTTTTCTCACTTAAAAACATATACTGAAAGGATGCCTGGGTGGTTAAGCATTGGCTCAGGTTATGATCCCAGGGTCACGAGATTGAGCTGAGCTTCCCCTCCCTCTTTGGTCTCTATGCTCAGCAGGGAGTCTACTGGAGTTTCTGTCTCTCCCTCTGCCCCTCCATTTGCACTCTGTCTAAAATAAATAAATAAATCTTTAAAAATACATATTGAAGATCATTTCACACCAGCCTATCCTATTTAATGGCTGAAAAATATGTTTTGGTGAAAGAGGGCACCGTAATTTATTTACCTATTCACCATGCAGTCACTATTTATACATTGTTTACAGCTTTTTGAACTTATAGTGTTATAGAGAATATAATTATGCATACATCATTGGGTAGTTCTACGATTAAATTTATTTTATTTTATTTTTAATTTATTTTCAGCATAACAGTATTCATTATTTTTTCACCACACCCAGTGCTCCATGCAATTTGTGCCCTCTATAATACCCACCACCTGGTACCCCAACCTCCCACCTCCCGCCACTTCAAACCCCTCAGATTGTTTTTCAGAGTCCATAGTCTCTCATGATTCACCTACCCTTCCAATTTACCCCAACTCCCTTCTCCTCTCTAACTCCCCATGTCCTCCATGCTTTTTGTTATGCTCCACAAATAAGTGAAACCATATGATAATTGACTCTCTCTGCTTGACTTATTTCACTCAGTATAATCTCTTCGAGTCCCATCCATGTTGCTACAAAAGTTGGGTATTCATCCTTTCTGATGGAGGCATAATACTCCATAGTGTATATGGACCACATTTTCCTTATCCATTCATCCGTTGAAGGGCATCTTGGTTCTTTCCATAGTTTGGCGACCATGGCCATTGCTGCTATAAACAGATGGCCCTTCTTTTCACGACATCTGTATCTTTGGGGTAAATACCCAGGAGTGCAATTGCAGGGTCATAGGGAAGTTCTATTTTTAATTTCTTGAGGAATCTCCACACAGTTCTCCAAAGAGACTGCACCAACTTGCTTTCCCACCAACAGTGTAAGAGGGTTCCCCTTTCTCCACATCCCCTCCAACACATGTTGTTTCCTGTCTTGTTAATTTTGGCCTTTCTAACTGGTGTAAGGTGATATCTCAACGTGGTTTTAATTTGAATCTCCCTGAGGGCTAATGAAGATCAACATTTTTTCATGTGTCTGATAGCCAATTGTATGTCTTGATTGGAGAAGTGTCTGTTCATATCTTCTGCCCATCTTTTGATATGATTGCCTGTTTTGTGTGTTTTGAGTTTGAGGAGTTCGTTATAGATCCTGGATATCGACCTTTTGTCTGTACTGTCATTTGCAAATATCTTCTCCCATTCCGTGGGTTGCCTCTTTGTTTTTTTTGACTGTTTCCTTTGCTATGCAGAAGCTTTTGATTTTGATGAAGTCCCAAAAGTTTTATTTTCGCTTTTGTTTCCCTTGCCTTTGGAGACATATCTTGAAAGAAGTTGCTGTGGCTGATATCGAAAAGGTTACTGCCTATGTTCTCCTCTAGGATTCTGATGGATTCCTGTCTCACGTTGAGGTCTTTTATCCATTTTGACTACAACTAAATTTAGATGATACATTTCTAGAAGTGGAACTGCCAGGTTCAATTCTGGAAGATATTACAAAATTGCTCCCTCTTCCCCCAAATTTATTTGAAATAACTAGCATATGAACTTGCCTATTTCCCTCCATCTAGTACCTCCCTGGATGTGGGTCAGAGGGATTCCTGCTATAGGCCCAAGCTGTAGAAAGCTCTATTTTGGCTTTCTTTTGGCTGTGCCCTTCCTGTAGGGCATATGCCCTATGAGGTCAAAGAGATATGCAGAATATGGTTGATACAGTGAGGGGTGCAGACTCTAGGTGGACATATATGAGACCTAAAAATTTCCTTCTCAAAGAGCTCTAAGCCTACTTCAAGGATCTGTATAGGCTAGGAAAGGTAATAGTTGCTCAAGCCACACAGCTGGTCATTGATACAGGCAGGATTTAAACTCTTGAGTTTTCATCAGTATGTTGTATAGCCTCTATCCCTACATATAGAGAGTTTAATATTACATTATTTATTGATGAAAACTAAACTTTCCAATACCTTAGTAGATAATAGTAATATCAAAAGATGTCATTGATTCTAAATAGTGATAAATATGAGCACATTTTAAAATATATTTACTGTGAATGTTAGAAAGTCAACTATTGAATTATAATTATTGATACAGTAACGTGGAAGAAGAGGCAGAATCAATAAGCCAAAAACTTTGTTTCTTAAACCTTTTCTGTTTTTGAAACTATCAATTATTTTATGTTTAATTTCCTGTAGAGTCTCCCGCTAGAAATATCAAACAGCTTTTTGGCCTGCAGGCATTCCATTGACACAACTGTCACTAAAATTGCAAAGACTCATTTACTTTAAATAGTAGTAGAATCACAACATCCAGTAAAATTATGCATTTTATATGCCAAATCATGCTGAGTACTACAAATGCTTATTCCAAAAAAAATGAAGACAATGAAGGAGTGTAAGGCTGTTGAAAATTCTATTTCAATATTAGTTTAAAAGAATATTATAATTCAGGGTTAGTTTTTTTACTAAAATCTTTCATGTTCTAAATAATAATGACATATATTTTTTTAAGACATGAAATGGTTTGGGAAAAAGTCGAGGACTGAATTTTTAGCAAACATCTTATAAATGTAAATATATCCTTTGAAAAAATTCTTAACATATATAGGAAAACATATGGCAAAGATACTAAGAAAAACTTAAAAGATAAACAACATAACCACACTCAACAACTAAATATTTCCATCAAAAGTTGAACACTATGAAGTCTAATCTAATTCTGGAATGCAACTTCTGTAGAGGTAATGGAAATTACAATTGGTCTGCTCTACACCACACACACACACACACACACACACACACACACACACAAGCAGTGGGTTGGAACCAAGCTCTATGGTATAATCTGGGATACTGGGTGGGACTGAAAGCTGTTCTCAATCACCTAGGTTCAAGTGCTGGAAAGAGCAAACATCTCTGAAGCCAGACCTGGGCTAAGCCAGCTATGGGCTTGGGAATCTGTGATTTCCTTCATAAAACCAAAAGGAAAACAGTGTGAATTGCTGGTTAAGGCCAGTGTAGAAATAATAAAGAGAAACCTCACTAAAATGGAGTCAGAATGTTCAAGAGGGGGAGTTCTCCTACCCGACCACTCCTCCTCATTTGCAAATCCAACAGGAACACCTGAATTTTGCACAGGATACTATTTTGCTACCCCTGGCAGAAGGAAGGGAGGCTTTATCACCACAGCAACAATACAGCCAATGAGAAAGACCACAACTCAGCCAATGGAAAGCCGCAATACTCAAACTCCCAGTTTTCTCTGATGGGCTTTATGTTCCTAACAGCCTTTCTATCTGTAACAGCCTTTCCCTCTGTAAAATACCTCTCCTTTGTCCTGGGAGGTGTCTATGTTTTTTTTGTTTTTGTTTGTTTTCCCATAACTTAATTGACCCAGATTATAGTTCCCGCTATCTCAAAATAAACCCATTTTTTCCTGGTAAAATAACTGACAATTTTATTTTTAAAATTAACATCAGCCTTTACAATGGAGACACTAAAGTGGAAGTGCTAGGTAAACTGTTCTACCAAAATACTAGAAGGGAGGGGTTATGTATTGCAGCACGTTATCCTAAGTGGCTTTTTTATTATGCCAAAAATAGCTGGCTGGTTGGGAGAACCCCCTGAAATACATGGTTTCATCAACATTTATTAGGATTTAGCTTTTGGGATAATTTCAGCCTCCCTCCTACTTTCTAATATGAAAACTTCCAGAGAAACTGGAGTTATTATCCATTTATTCTTTATAAAACCAACAATTGGCTCAGTGGTTTGCAGAATTATTTTAAAAGAATGCTCTTTGTTGAAATTGCAAATTTTGTTAGTGTTCCAAATCTTGCCTACAAACAAAAAAATGGCATTTAGAGGCCACACTTGTTTTACTTTCTTTGTTTTTGGTTTATGTTATTGAACAAATAGAAATGGTGAAATCTTACAAACACTTTATAGCTATTAGAAGGAAACAGGTTTTGGAGAAAAAGTATTTGTCCCCAAGCAAGCCTGGGATTTAAGAAAATAAAAGGATTGTTTTAAACTTTGTCTATTGAGGCAAACTGCCTGCAAACTTCAAGAAATATGTAAGTTGAGAAAACCTATGCCTTAATTATAAGAATATTCAAGAGAGATTTCAAAGTATTTTAAGGAAGTCAGATCATCTAGCAGCTGTCTACAAGATCATAGTTCCTAATCAGATTGCTATTTCCTTGCTCCTCATAAAGAAATGCTCAATACTTTTATTCACATTCCTTTTTTCCTTTGCTTCCTTTAAACACTGCATGCAGTGGGACATTTTACAGGTCTAGTGTCCTGTGAAAATTAGTGAGGAATCATCACAAGAATAAGCTAAGACGTATACCCATATGAGGGCTGCTCCTACCAAGTTAAAAATTAATTATGATATCTGTCTCATATGGTCAGTATAACTTGAACAAAGATATATAAAGTCCATTTTTCCACATAAGCTTCAAATACAGCACAACATATAAAATCCAAAGCCTTTCATTCAGTATCTATTCAAATTAGAATATATTGCACTCAGATGTAGGCATCAATAAGGATTATATTAACATTTACATGAAGAAAGTAAAAAATAAATTTCAGGGTAACATTTCTTCTAATACAGCCATCTTCGAACAATGGGTAAAGTTAGAGAAAGCATGAAAAACTTGCCAAAGCAAAGAGAAGTGCCCTAAAAGGAAATAACTGAAGGTGATACAAGTGAAGTTAAGATGCCTAAGGTCACACCCATAACAGACTCTGGACCAAAACCTCCCATCTCTGGGTCTATTGATAATCTCTCCTGATCATAATGAGCCCTAGGATTTTATTTATTCATAAACTATTTTAAATATGTAAAAAATAGCAAATATTTGAACAAATGTTCATGTATCTATTTCCCAGCTTTGATAAATGTCTAAATTACTTGAAAACTCTTTTTGGTCAAATTTCCATAGTTTCCTATTCTGTATTGAGCTCAAGAAAAGTTGTACTTGGAGATTATTTGCTTTTTTCTTTGTTAGAGTGAAAACAATGCTCTTTCCAGACTGGCCTATTTCAAGTGGAATGCCGAAAGTCCCACACAAGTTAATTTTTACTTTTTATTCTTTAATACTGATAAAATGCTACCTAGAGTCACATTCTCCATTTAACATCTATAGCTTATCAACTTCAATCATATCATTTCTTTAAATGTCAACAAGAGCATTAAGGATTCGAGAATATTTTTTTCACAAGTTCCTCAAATCCAAGAGAAGATTGACTTTAAAATATAAGACTGAATAAACAGTTTTATATCTTTGGGATACATGATAAAATTTATGTTGGCTTTTAGATATTATATGTACAATTACATTTTGTTTCCTTAATGCATTCTTCACAAAGGACAGCACAAATACAGTCCTTGACATAAAACAAAGTGTGTTTTTGTGTTTATCGTATAGCGTTTTTCTTTTTTCCAAAATAACAGCTGCTTGGTGGTCACCTTGAGCCTTAGGAAGAGTTAATAAGACAGTGTATGTTGTATAATTTCACTATTATTTTATCACTCAGCTTCATAAGTGGTATTTAAAGTTAAGAATAATTTTACATCTTCTTTATGTTAATAGAAAAGAAAACACATTTTGAAAATTAGTCATTAATTTCCCTTGGTAGGCAATTATATTAACCATGCTATTGCAATAATATTGTTTTATTATGTTATTACTAGTAGTGAAAGTACATAATTTTAGAGAATTAATTTTTTCTGTATAGTTTTAAAATTTTGCAATGCTGTATTGCAGTAATGGGTTTGGATCATACAGAGAAATATCCTTTGAAACTCACTGTGGCCATTTACAAAATATGAGGATTTAAAATCAAAACTCCCAAGACTGAGAGGAGTTTATCATAAATTTGAGTTTGTCACTTTTTCTGAAAACAAACTTAGGGAGATATACGGGTTTATTTCTAAATGTTTGGATAAAGGACTATAATGCTAGGCTGTCATCAGTCGTGAAATCAGGTGATACATTCTGATTTAAAAGGGCTAGTATTTATAATTGCTACTTGTATATATAAGCAGTGATAAGGGAAAAAAATAAGCTATTATTTTTAAGTGAGCTGCTGGTAAATTCAGTACAGATTTATGACGTGAAATTATTCAAGTAACTTTTCTGTAGCAGACGGATATTCTTTAAGTACAAAAGTTAAAAAGGAGTTAGGTGAATGGAGTAAATATAAGGGCACATTAAGAAATGGGAATTTAACTTTAAAATACTACCAGCACTCTTTAAAGTATAAAAAAAAATGCACCTAGCTTATATGATCTAATTTTATTATTACATTTTTATCTACCAAGTCATTATGAACTAGTATTTATAGCCTAATACTAGGTCAATAGCACTTTTCTAAAACCACTTAATGGTGCCAAGATTATGTCCTTTATTATTTAATTATTTGACAACATTCATTCATTTATAGAACTAATGGAGAAAAATAAAACTTTTTTTTTTAAAGATTTTATTTATTTGTTTGAGAGAGCAAGAGGAAGACGCAAAGGAAGAGAGGCAAAGGAAGAGGAACAAGCAGACACTGACCTCGTGGGGAGCCCCACGTGGGGCCAATCCCAGGACCTCAGGATCATGACTTGAGCTGAGGTCAGATGTTCAACTGACTGAGCCACCTAGGTGCCCCATTTTTTATTAATTTCTTAAAGAAATCACAGTCAAGAAGAGCAGGCAGATATTTAAGTAACTAGTTGTCAAATAGAGTGATGAATATTACTCAGATATTTACAATTAATCAGGTATGCTCTTCCTGTCCTTCCTCTTAATCTAGTTGAAGGAGTAAGACTAACATGAAGAAATTACCTGAGACCACTTAAGACTGAAACCAGATTTTACTGAAAGAAAGTTAGGCTAAGATGTTTTTCTTTCTTCCTTTCTTCTTTCCTTCCTGTCTTCCTGTCTTCCTTCCTTCCTCCCCCCCTCCCTTTCTCCCTCTCTTTTCTTTCCTTCCTTTCCCTTCTCTTCCTCTCCTTCCTTCCTCTCCTTCTTTCCTTCCTTCCTTTCTTCTAGAATGAGATAAATTTTAGAATCTGTCAGACCACAATTTGAATCCTGGCTCTGATATTTACTTGCTATACAATCATGTAGTTTGCTCATGTACAAAATAATCATAATATCATGGAAGACTGTTTTTAAGACTATATAAAATAACATGTAAATTCTAGAACTGTAATCCATAAAAATCTGTCCCTTCCCCATCTCAGTTCTTCTCTGTGGCTATAAGTACAGTTATATGTTGTGGCTATAAGTACAGTTATATGTAATCAAAGAGGAGATGGGAGGTATAGACAAAGATAATAAATGATCAAAAATACCTTTATAAATAGGTAATATTTGGATTTTGTTTAATAGAAGGAGACTTTGATAAATAAAAATGAAAACATGATTACGTCTGGGGCAAGGCATTCAAAAGACCCTAGAACAGAATGTAGAATTAAACAAGTTGTATTCAAATGTCGTGGGATATTATGGAATTCCATATTGAGAAAGGGTAGAAAATTAGTTAAAAGCTTGGAAAGCTACTTTGCCAGCTACTGGGGCAATCAGAGGTTGTTTTAGGCTCTTGAAAAGGAATGATAAATTGAAGGGGAAATTATAGGGTAAAATGTATATGAAGCAGGACCTACTAGGAGACTGCAGTGGTGGTCTATGATTAAGATAAAGTAGACCTGGTCTAGTATATAAAAATGAAAAGGAAAAAGCAGGAGGGACATCTAAGAAATACTTAAAATGTATACATTGTGGATATAGACGAGAAAAAGTGGAAACAGCACAGAATAAAAGCTAAGGGAGATTAAAAAATAGGTAGTACCAGGGGCACCTGGGTGGCTCAGTTGGTGAAGTGTCTGCCTTCTGCTCAGGTCATTATCCCAGGGTTCTGAGATCAAGCCTCCTTTCCCCTTTGGCTCCCACAAGGAGTCTGCTTCTCCCTCTTCCTCTGCCCCTCTCCCACACTCATGCTCTCGCAAATAAATAAATTAAATCTTTAAAAAAAATATAGTGTCAGAAGTAAGTACTGGATCATGAGCACCTTGTTGAGGAATCAGATAAGTTTAGACTTGACAGGATGAGTTTGATGCTATAGAACAGCATGAAAGTAAGCGTGTTATATATAAAGTTCCTGATTTTTCTTTACATGTCTTTTATTTGGTACACACTAAGGGAGTTATTGAGGTTCATTTTTTTTCCTTCCTGCATAATTCGGTATCCTGTATTTCCAAGAGACCAACTCTGACCAAGAAAATCAAGTGGAGGTGTTCTGTATGTTTCTGAGTATATAGTGTTGACTAATAATGGCAATATTTTGTAATAATAAAGAGCTCAAACCAACCTTTGTATGGAACCAGAACTAAGGATGGCAGAGAGGAGGGACCTAAGATGCCGTATCTTTAGTAACTTTTTTGAATTCATGTATCAACTAATCCCAATATATGCTTGTAAGATCCTAAGTCCACATTTCTTTAAAGCCCATAGTTAACAAAATGCTTGGCATGGTTTATTATTTTCACTCTTCATACTGTCATCTAAATCTGTTTTCCTTACCACAGTAATATGCACCCTAGTGTAGTGAATATATATTCTTCCAAATATTGTTTTAGACATACATGTTACTAAAAAAAAATATTTTTAAATTTTCAAAATGATATTTTGAGGTGGCTCTGGCTTCAGCTCCAGTATGTAAAGAGCTTAGAAGTTGAAATCCCATCACATATAAAGAAAAAGCTGGACATATTGAGAAAGCAAAGACTTCTTTTTTTTTTTTTTTTTATTTTTTGATGCATCAGAGACTGGGTTTTTAGGAGAAAAAAATTATTCCAAATTTGGAGAGACAGGTGAATCCAGAGTCACAGCAAAGTTTTGCTTTTCTGAAACAGAAGTCTATGCAGCTATAAACTGGTATGAACACAAATATAATAATTTTGATGAATTACTGGAAATTAAGCTGGGCAAGTATGACAGTGAGAAACTCCTGTGGATGTAGACTTGGAAGAAGCACAGTTTCCAGTAATCCCACTAGATTCTCACGGTAAATATCTAGGGAAGGGTTCTTTGATAGCAAACACATGAAAGACATTCTTCGTAACAATAGCCTACTCTCCAGCACCCTGTCTTACAGCTGTGGGGAAAGGCCCTTCCTCTTACTCTAGCCCCTTCTAGTCTGTTTTACTGAAAAGAGGACTAAATACAAGAGACACTTGTAAAACACAAGCAATGAAAAAATTTGAGATTTAATTGAAAGGCTAGAGAAGGTTTCTTCTTCAACATACCTTGTCTTCTATAGGGCTCTAGTACAGTAAGAGTGGATTATAGCTTAAGGGGCTGAAAGACACAGACTACCTCTGAAAAGGTGTACACCTTGTGAAAATGGCACCCCATAAACACAATAGCTTGTAATTTCTTTGTTCACCATAAGTATGATATATCCCTAGCCCTCAGTTCCAATGCTGGCCTTAGCCTCAAATAATATCTTTGAGCTAACAAAAGGTAGAAGAAATAAAGCCTGCAAGTCTAAAAAAAACATTTTAGAATTGATAAATTTAAATCATATTGCCGGCTGCACAGGATGCATTCTTGTCATATAAGCATATTGCTATATCATCATAAATAAACTAAATGTATTTAATCTATTAATTGGAAATTTTAAATGTTTTATTAAGCTATTAATTTGTCTATATTTTACTTTGTCTCTTAAAAAGCCAATATATAAGACATATTGCCATATTATTTGCAATTTTCATTAAACACTTTCCAAATTTATAGAGTCTAGAGGCAATTTTGCATAATCTTAATTTGCAGCGTTATTTCTTCATATTTGTTCTAGTAATTTTCTGCACAAGCCAAGGGGCCAAATAAATTCTAGAAGTGAGACTTTCTAAAATCGTAATAGTTTTACCATCATCCTCATTTTTTTTATATCATCCTGATTTTTATTCTAATTATCTACTACCACAATAGAAAAGAGGAAGTATAATGCAGAGGAAGGCATTGATTTTTTAAAAACTATCATGAACCTATGTCTTATATTCATCAACATAACATTAGTAAACAGAAGGTGTAATAGCATTCATTAATATTTTCAGTGAGAATGAAAAAGCTAAATTACAAACTACATCTACACATAGTGACAGATGAGGATGAGAATTTCTACATTAAAATTTCTGAGCATGCCTTCTTATTAAAGTTAAAAATACTTCTCTTCAAAGGTTCTTTTCGGAAATAATGTGAAATTGTAATGTTTGATGCCTCAAGCTAAGAAACATACTGCTTCAGAAAAATCAAATTTGATTTGGGTTTCAACAATTCTTAGAATGCAGTGATTTGTATGCCAGCTACACTTTTTTTTTGTATGCCACCTACACTTCTAAATCAACCCATACTGTGTAGTTGACATCACCATTGGCACACTCAGCCTCTGCACTATTATTTGCTTTGTACATAGGAATGAAAACGGTTGGGATGAAATGCTAGGGAACAAATTGTTTATAGGAGGAAATATGTAATAACATTTTTTAACACTCCCTCCTAAGTTCAAAACAATAAATAAGACAACTTTAGTTTTTCATCTTCGGGTGGAAAATGTGTGCCTTTGAACATTTTCTCAATGAAATTTAATTCACAGCTTAGAAAAAGGAACTCTTTTCCTTCAAATATTTTCATATTTTATTTTTTTTTCTTAGAACATGAGACTAATCATTTTTTACAGAAAGTTAGTGCTCATCCAATTTCATGGGGTTATTGGTTCATATGATAGATGTAAAAATGCAAGTGTTGGTTATTTTATCTTCTCTAAAAATACAAACCACTATAGGTCACAGTAATGGCATTTGGCTTATCTCTCAAACACAAATATAGCTTGGGGGAACTACTGATGCATTTAAGGAAAGAGGCGCCAATTTCTTACGTAAAACCCTAAAGTTATTGCTGTCTGCCTTCTATTGTATGCCCTCTAGATAAAGTATTACCAATAGTTAACAGAATGTTATTCTTTAAATTTAAAAAGTACAGGTATTACTTTTTAAGCTCCATATAGTTAAAGATGAATTTGTTTACAGAAAAAGTTTGTACTTAAGATTGATAATAAATCATTCCAAATAATGTTTTAATAATTTATAATTAATTAATATTTACTAATGACTTCTATGTTATAGACTCAAGGTTAGTATGTAATTGCTAAGAATTTGTTATGTATACCACATTTGTACCAATAATTAAAACCTAATGTACTACTAATAATATAATAGCTACCTTTATTAGACACTTGGTATCTGCTCTTCAGTAAGAAGGTTTACACTGCACATTGTGGTAGATTGTTTTAATTCCTCACAATTATTTACTCTTTCTCTTTGTTGTTATATTTTTAAGTGAAGTATACCTTCTTACTCAATGAATTGGGCTTTGCCTTGTGACTTGCTTGACTGATTGAATAGAAGCAAACATGACAATGTGCATGTCCCAACAGAAGAATACAATGCATTTGTGTTTTTCTTTCCTCCAATTCCTTTGCCTCTGCTATCCACTATGAGAACATTATGTTTTGGATAATAATAACTACTCATTAAGTCTGGGTTATAAAGTAAGAAGATGAATGAGGCTCAGTTGAGTTTAGCTAAGCATTAGACCTCATCTAAACTGACCAAGAAATATGTATTTATTTTAAGTCTCTGGTATTTGGACTGATTATTGTTCCAGAAAAAGTTAAACAACATAGAAATTTATACTGGAAGTTGGATGATGATGTAACAAAAATATCTAAAATATGTGTCTCTAGATTTCTACTGACAATTGAGGTAAATGATATATAAAGATGATAGAACAGTAATAACTTGAAAGATAGAAAATATATCTAATTAAACTATAGGCTTGATCACAGTTTTCTTGAAAAAAATGTTACAATAAGTTGGTTCTCATTTGATATACTTCTACAAGAAAGGTATTAGTAGGAAAAGATTTGGCTTGTTTAGAAGCAGTAATAGAAACACTCAAAGAAAATCTAGAATTTATATGACTTTGCAGACTGAAAGATACATCTATTTTTCATCCCCAATTAACAAAAATTTCAGTGATACTTTCTCAGGACAAATCCCATCTATGGGCATGTCTAGAAGGCAACAGTTTTTTCAAGGATGTAACCTCCAAATTCTTTATTAAGGTCTAAAATTAATGTGGCTCTGGGAAGGATTTGGACAAAGAGATCAGGGTAAAGAACAAGGTCTTGTCTCACAGAAGCTTGATAACTTCCAAAGATGTTTGCCATAGTCCAGGAAGGCAAATATGACTCAGAAATTATTGGTATATATATTGATACCTTGAGGTGATGGCAATCAATTAGATAAATATTTCATCCAAAAGTGCCTAAATGCTGCAGGTTTGGATTTCAAAGATTTTGTAGCTGATATTTAAAACAACCCTTGAACATTCAACTTTCTAAGGGCATGAAGCAGGCTGAAAGAGCTACTCAGTGACCAAAGAGGGCATATTCTCCAAAGATATTTACAGAGGTGAGCAAAGAGTCTAGTATAAAAAGAAGGCCCTCCCAGAGACAGGTCAAGATCCATAGAGAACAATGAACTGGGGAGTCAATGTCAGAGGTATAATCAAGGATTAGCCCTTAGCCAAAATAGAGAGTTATTTTAACCAGTACAATAGGATTTCAGAATTCCTAAGCACCAATAATTACCTGTCTTGTTGAATAGGGTTACTTGTTTTTTGTTGTTTTTGTTTGTTTATGTTACTGTTTCACTATTGTATGTAGGGTATGTAGGGTACCATAAATTAAAAGGACCTGAATTTTATGAATATTATATAGATCAAGATCCTAGACTTTGAGGGTCAAGCACTGATTTGATAACATTTTTGAGGTGTCTTGTGAAGAAGATTAATATAGTTTTTTTTAATTAATATAATTTTTGTGTGTGAGAAGAAGGTAAACATTTATAATCAAGAGTATAATCTAAAAAAAGTATAATCTATGGTAGAATTTATTATTTATTAATAATTATTCCATCATCTTTACGTTTGTCATGCTTCTATGTATGTTGACTACGTCTCTCTACCTCTTTGTGCTTGGCCATGAAACTTGCTTTGGACAATAAATGTGAGCAGTAGGATGTATACCAACTCTCTTGCTTCTTCTGCCTTCTTCAAGAGAAAAACCTATCTTGTCAGTGGCTACCCATTCAATATGGGGCCAGGATTGAAGAGATATATGAAGCCCAGAAATGTCCACTAGAGCCACAGCTGATCTATATCCCTCATGTAACCTGAACAAGATAAGTTTTTCTAAGCCATTGTGATTTTAGAGTTGTTTGGAATTTTGTACCCAAAAGCTCATTGATAAACATATATTTTTTTTTAATCTGTGAAACATTATGTTGGCCATTATTACATATTTTTATGGATGAGTCATTTAAAGCTTAGAGAAGATAAATTTTTAAAATAATTATTGAAATTCATATAGCTGTTGAGAGACAGAGATAAATTTCATAGTCATTCTAAATCTAAAACCCTACTCATTCCAATAAGCCATGCTTATATTCTTTCTCAATGACATAGTTGAATTGCCAATTTTCTAATTAAAAGTGATGCCTTTATTTCTCCCCAAATTAGTCAAAATAATATTCCATTGCATTTTCTTTTTAAATAGCCTCATAAAAATTTGATGACAAAAGAGCATCATGATCAGTAAGTCTGATGCCTTGGGAATATGCTATATTTAAGTACACATTGTTTTTCAGCTAAATTTGAAAGGCAGAAATCCAAACTATGGTATGTACCTAAGGAAACCTGTTTTTTTCAGTGAATGTGAACAACTAAAGTAGATGCCCAGGTCCTTAATCATGTCCCTTCAATGTATAATGTCAACAGTAAAATTCAATGAAACTAGAAAAGAGAAGAAACATCAACATATAGGATTTAAGGGGGTCTAGCATGTTATAAAGTCTAAACCCTTCATTTTACAGAGGAGGAAATTGAGGAACAATGAATCATGTGTTTGCTTAAAGGCAACAAAGTAGTAGAAGTATATGAAGTTTCTCCTTAAATTATAGAGTTTTCAAAGATTAGAGGATTTGAATATGTTTACATGTCAAGTGGCTTTCTGAAGCTTTGGTTATTGAACTGGCTCTAAGTATGGCAGTTTGCTATATTGAGTAAGAAAATGCCAAATGGATGACTAGTTTACAAAGTGTGTTTCTTTTGCAGACAGGTACTTGTGAAGTGGAAAAGATGAGTGATGATTTTAAACAGTGACTCTTTAATATCAGAGGTCACTGGGTCCATGGATGAGGAAGGTAATAGATTAATGTTGATAACATTTTCAGACTTAGCAATCATATCAGACATTAGAATTCTGTGATAACACAGTCTGTCTGAGGTCATTTTAACCGGGCATTATAGTATTAATCTTGAACACATAGGTAAATATTCTCTGAACATTAATTATGGTTAAGAGAAGCTGACTTTTTCACTGTGTCATAAGCCTCCTGTGACTTTGACTCATTAAATGATTTGGAAAAGATGTAGTCACTGACAAAGAAAAAGGAAACAGCTGGGATGAGTGATTTTAGTTATAGTAGTCATTAATTAATTTTAAGGTTTATTTTTGTATGGGGTCAAATGGCTAATTTCTGGCAGGGTCCCAAAGGCCTTTTTTCCAATAAGGCTTCATACTCATGCTTTTTTGTTTGTTTGTTTGTTTTTAGAAACATTCATCACATGAGCATCTGGCTGGCTCAGCTCAGGCTGAGCCTGAGCTCATGAACTTGGAGTCCTGGGATCAAGCCCCACATTAGGCTCCTTCGAGGAGCCTGCCTCTCCCTCTCCCTCTGATACTTCCCCTGCTTGTGCTCTCTTTCTGTCAAATAAATAAATGAAATCTTAAAAAAGAAAAGAAAATAGCATCCCAGCCTCAATAAAGCATGAACAATTTCAACTCAGGCAAACAGACTATGGAACTAGTTATGGTTCCAAATATAAAATAAATATATCCCAGTTTATATTGGCATCCTAGAATATAGGTCACTCTATTAGTCACTCAGTCCCTAATCTGGTATTTCTCAACAACCAAATCTCATCCCTTCATCAGTGTTATTTCTCAGTACTATCATGAAGTGATAGTTCATTCCATTTAAACTCTAACTTCTGTGATTGATACATCCTTGCCTTAATTTTCATTCACTCACTATAATAAATTTTACAGCATGCTAAGCCCAAAAAGGGTACCTTCCTTGACATTTTGACTGAATGGGTAATGATGATGATAATATTTATACATTCCTCAGCGGATTTTAGATCTAAGATTTTATTTTCAAAATAACTTCATGAACCATAAAAGTGACTCAAAATGATATATTCACAGAAAATTCAAGCAGAAAAACAACTTTTTTCAAAATATCTTATATTGATATTACACAATGCTCTTTGAGGAAACACTCTAAAGTATTTTCCTTTACAATTCTTGAAATCTTTTTTTTTCTTTTAAATCTACCTTTGTAGTTTACTCAAAGATGCATATAGTAGCATACACCTACATTAAAGAAAAGAAAGTCTCAAATCAATACCTTATTTTATACTTTAATAAATAGAAAAAGATGAACAGAATAGACCTAAATCTAGCTAAAGGAGAAAAAAGAAACCAACAGTAAAAAATTAGTGTGGATATAAAGAAAACAGAGAATAGAAAAACAGTAGAGGAAAAAAAAAATCAAATGAAAACAAAAGTTAGTTCTTTGAAAAAAATCAACAAACGTGACAAACTTTCAGCTAGATTTACAAAGAACAACAGAAAAATGTCTTTTAGAAGATGATAGTGGAGTTGGAAAACCCTAGGCTCACCTTGTCCTACAAATACAACTAATAACTATCAATCATCCTAAACATTCTAGTAATGATGTGAAAACCAGAAGAACAAACTCCACAACTAAAGTAAGAGAAGACTCCACATTGAAGAAGGTAGTAAGTGTAGAGACATGGTTTGGAAGAAAAATTGATCCTGGCCACTCTGTTGGGGAAGGAGACACAATCACTGAGAAAGGTGCAAGACAAACTAACACAGCAAAGTTCACTGGGAAAACAAATCCCTAAGAAACTGGCTTGAAAAGCAAGAGTGAATGAATTTTGTGAGTTCTGGCAATAAGCAGAGTTTAAAGCCTGGAGTTCTAAAGGTCAGCCAGGCTTGGCTTAGATAGAGCCTGGAGGGTACTATGCTGCTTCTGGAGAGAAGGCAAACAACCCACAGATGCATAAGGTGGAAACAGTGATCTGAAGAGTGCCTAAGATACGCACTGGGGAGGAGATTTGCTTATTTCAGAGCATGTCCCAGACAAAGCATTCACAAAGAGACCTCTCCAAGAACAAAGGAATTAGAAGGCACCATTTCCCTGCCCTACCCCCAGCATAAACAAAGCCACCTATTGGAGCTAATGCAGCATCTATATATGCTACCTTATTTGCTTACACCAAGCACCACTCCCCAGTGCTCAGGTAGAACCACCCTTCTCAGTCAGGCGTTCATTAGTCCCAGTGAGGCAGGCCACCTACCCTAGAAAACTGCCCCAAACCTCTGCCAATACCATGTCTCCCATCCAGGAGTTTTGTGGAGCCTTGGTTCCAGCAGTGGTGATGACAGATCTTATTTCATGAATAGACCACAGTGTATCTAGTTAAAACATGCCAACTCAGGCCAGGAACAAAACACTGCCCATGACAGGCAAAGAGAGCCCCTGCAGACAACTGGCCTGAAGGATAAAGCAGCCAGAACAAAATAGCAGAGCACTGGCAGCACACATTGGATACACAGAAGCACCAGGCCCTGGGGAACAGGGAATACTACACAGCAGGGCACTACTGGACCTCTTCTTCATGAGGCTATTACCCTCTGGAACAGGAGACATAGATGACTTTCCTAACACATAGAAATAGGCACAGAGACTTAGACAAAAGGAGAAGACAGAGAAATTGTCCCAAATTAAGGAACAGAACAAGGTTATGGCCAGAGATCTAAGTGAACAGATATAAGTAACATGCCTGATAGAATATTTAAAACAATGATCATAAGGATTTTCACTGGTCTTGAGAAGAATGGAAAACATCAGTGAGACCCTTAATACAAATAAAAAAGGACCAGTCAGAGATGAAGAGTATAATAAAGAAGATTAGAAACATGCCTGATGCATGAACATCAAGTTGGAAGAAGCAGAGGAATGAATTAATGACCCAGAAGACAGATTAATGCAAAGCAACCAAGCTGAACAAAAGAAAGAAAAAATAATTATCCAAGATAAGAATGGACTTGGGGAGCTCAGTGACTCCATCAAATATAATAACATTTATATTACAGGAGTTCTAGAAGAAGAAGAGTGCAAAAAAAGTCAGTAACTTACAAAGGAAAACCCATAGAGGTTGCTGGAGAGTTTTCAATAAAAACTTTGCAACCCAGAGGGAGTGGCATGATAAATTCAAAATTTTCCCTGAATAGGGAAAATCTGTAGCCAAGAATATTGTATCCAGTAAGGCTATCATTCAGAATATAAGGAGAGATAGTTTCCAAGACAAACAACAACAAAAAGAGTTCATGACCACTACATCAGCTCTGCAGGAAATGTGAAAGGGGACACTTTGAGTGGAGAGGAGAGACCAAATGTGACAGTAAGATGGTAAGAAATAACAAAAGCAGTAAAAAAAAAAAAAATGATTATTTCTGTAAAAAAATCACTCAAGGAATTCACAAAAAAAGATATAAAAATTTAGGAACATATACCTAAAATGTGGGGAAGTGAGGAGAAAACAATGGGTTCAAACTTAAACGAACATCAACTTAACATAGACTGCTATATGCAGGAGAGATTATATACAAACTGAATGGTAACCACATATCAAAAACCCCTATTTATGCAAAGAATAATGAAAGAAATCCAACTATATCACTAAAGGAAATCAGCAAAACATAAGAGATAAGACAAAAAAGGATCAGAGAACATCTTGAGAAACTATAAAACAAGTAATAAAATGCCAATAAATACATATCTATCACTATACATGTAAATGGGCTAAACCCTCCAATTAAAAGACATTGGGTGATGGAATCAATTAAAAATAAAATAAAGCAACAACAACAACAACAAAAAACAATACCCATCTGCCTACAAGAGATTCCTTTTAAACCTAAAAACACCTACAAACTGAAATTAAGTGGATGTAGAGACATCTATTTATTATTATTACTATTATTATGGGTATCAAATGAAAGCTGGAGGAAAAGTACTTATATCAGACAAAATAAACTTTAAAACAAAGACTGTGAAAAGACACAGAGAATGACAGCATACTAATACAGGACAATCCAATAAGAAGATAGCAATTGTAAATATTTTTACACCCAAAACAGGAGCACCCAAAAACATAAAATAGTTAAAAACAAACATAAAAGAAATAATCCATAATAATACAATAATAGTTGGGGACTTTATCACCCCACTTACATCAATGGAGAGATCATCTAAACAGAACATCAACAAGGAAACAATGGCTTTGCACCACACATAGGAACAGATTGATTTAACAGATGTAGTCAGAATATTCCATCCTAAGAGAGAAGAATACAGATTCTTTTAAGTGCACATTGAGCATTCTCCAGACTACATCACATATTAGGCTGCAAAACAAGCCTTAATACATTAAAAAATGACTGAAGTCAAACTATGAATCTTTTCTAACCATAATGCTATAAAACTAGAATTCAACCATAAGAAAAAAATTGGAAAGAGCAGAAATTCATGGAGTTTAAATAACATGTTTCTAAACAATAACCTGGACAACAGGAAATAAAAGAAGCAATAAAAAAGTACATTGCAAAATGAAAATGAAAACACATGGTCCAAAACCTCTGGGATACAGCAAAAGCATTTGCAAGAGGGAATTTCATAGCAATACAGGCCTACCTCAAGAAGAAAAATCTCAAGTAAACAACCTAACCTTACACCTAAAAGAGACAAGACAACAAACAAAGCCCCAAATCAGTTAAAGGAAGGAAATAATAAAGATTAGTACAGATATAAATGATATGGAAACTCAGATAAACAAACAAATGGTAGGAAAGATCATTGAAACCAGGAGGAACTGGTTCCTTGGAATAATCAATAAAACTGATGAACTTCTAGCTAGACTTACCAAGAAAAAAACAAAGTTCTCAAATTAAAAAAGAATCACTAATAAGAGATGACAAATAACAAACACCATAACAATATAAACAACTGTAAAGGAATACTATGAAAAGAAAATAGAAATTCAGGTCTACAAGACATAGAGAGCCCCCCCCCCCCAAAAAAAAAATTCACATCAAGAAGACATAGTAGAGGAAGCAAGATGGCAGAGGAGTAGGAAACTGAAATAGCATTAGATCCCAGGAGTTCAGCTAGATAGTTATCAAACCATTCTGAACACCTACAAACACAACAGGAACTAGAGGAGAAGAGCAGCAATTCTAGGAACAGAAAATAGACCACTTTTTGAAAGGTAGGGCATGTGGAGAAGTGAATCTGAATTGATGAGAAGATAGACCACAGTGGGAGGGGCTGGCTCCCAGCAAGCAGTGGGGCAGTGGAGCACAAAAACAGAACTTTTAGAAGTCTGCTCCACTGAGGAATGTTGCTCCAGAGGCTAAGTGGGTGTGGAGCCCTTGCAGGGACAGTATGGTCTCAGGACCCATGGATTCACAGAAAGACTGAGTGTGTCTGAGTGTGGCAGAGCTGCCAGGTATTGGAGTGGGGAAGTTGGCTACAGAGACAGAGCCAAGGAATGAGATTTCAGCTTGGGGTTACCTTAAACTGTAATCCAGGGCACAATCAGGCCACTGCTTTTTGAGCAGGGACCCCAAAAGTGGCAGACACAGAGATCCCCTACCCACTTCTTCAGGAGGAGAAGTGCAGGAGCACATGGCAGGAATTTGGTGGGTTTGAAACTCCAAACAGGGCTCTGCACCAGAGATATAAATGCACAGTCACAGGACAGGTGAGCACAGAGTGCAGTTGGAGAACAGGGAAACAGGAGGGACTGATTGTTTTGCTCTGAGAGTGCACTGAGGAGTGGGGCTCTGAGCTCAACTTCTCCCAGCCAGAGATTGGGAGGCTGCTATTTTCATTCCCATCCTCCAAAGCTGTACATAAAGCTTTCAGAAAACAAAAGCTCATGAGAGCAAACCCTAGTAGAATACTTAGCCTGACCTCTGGCAAGGGCAGTTCAATTCTGCTTCAGGCAAAGACATTTGAAAAATCAAGGCAACAGGTCCCTCCCCCAGAAGATCAGCAAGAACATCCAGCCAAGACCAATCAACGAGAACTGTGGAACTCCAGAGCTATGGGAAAGCAACGCATGGAATTCATGGCTTTTTTTGCATAATGCTTTATCTTGCAAAGTTAAATTTTTAAAATTTTTTTTCTTATTCTATTTTTTTAACTTTTTCTCTTTCCTCTTTTAACATTCTTAACTATTTTATCTTACCAATACCTTTTCTAAAAAAAAAAACAAAAACAAAACTTTTTAAATTTTCATTGTCATGGTCATATTTTATCCCTTAATTGTATTTAACCTTATTTTTTGTATACATGTAGATTTTTTTCTTTAAAATTTTGGGATATAATTTCTTTTAATAGATCAAAATATACCCTAAATCAAGCTCCAGCCTGATCACATTCTCTCCTTTTTTCCTTTTTCCAAACACATTATGATATCAATTCTTTTTTTAGAATCTTATAAAATTTCTATCTTTACAGTCATATTCCATCCCTTCATCATGTTTACCCTTATTTTTGTATGTATATAAGTTTTTCTTTCTTTAAAATTTTGGAAGGTAGTTTCTTCTAA
>NC_081559.1:151217279-151304711 GCF_022355385.1 Mustela nigripes
CATGACCTGAGCTGAAGGCAAAGGCTTAACCCACTGAGCCACCCATGTGCCCCAAACTTCTTTTTGCTCCCTTTCTTCTCCCCCCAATTTGGGGTATCTTCTGATTTGGTTAGCATATATCTTTCTGGGGTCTTTGCCACCCTTTTAGTATTTTACTTTCCCATTCATGTATTCTTATCTGGATAAAATGACAAAGTGGAAAAACTCACTGGAAGAGGCAGTATCGATATATAGGGACCCAATCAATATGGACATAGGTAAAATGTCAGACCTAGAGTTCAGAATGTCGATTATTAAAGTGCTAAATGGCATCTAAAGGAGGCATGGAAGATATTAGAGTATCCCTTTCTGGAAAAATAAAATCCCTTTCTGAAGAAATAAAAGAACTGAAATCTAACAAAGTTGAAATTTTAAAAAAGCTATTAGTGAGGTGAAATAAAAAATGGAGACTCTTACTGCGAGGATAAATGAGCCAGAAGAGAGAATTAGTGATATAGAAGACCAAGTGATGGAGAATAAAGAAGCTGAGCAACAGTGGGTTAAGCCTCTGCCTTCAGCTCAGGTCATGATCCCAGAGTCCTGGTATCAAGTCCCACATAGGGCTCTCTGCTCAGCAGGCAGCCTGCTTCCTGCCCCCACCCTCTGTCTGCCTACTTGTGATCTCTCTCTCTGTCAAATAAATAAAGCTTAAAAAAATAGAAGAAAAAGCTGAGCAAAAGAGAGACAAACAACTACTGGACCACAAAGGGAGAATTCAAGAGATAAGTGATACCATAAGAAGAAACAATATTAGAATATTTGGGATACCAGAAGAAGAAAATAGAGAGAGGGGGCAGAAGGTATATTGGAGCAAATTATAATAGAGAATTTCCCAAATATAGCAAAGGGAACAAGCATCAAAATCCAGGAGGCACAGAGAACCCCCTTCAAAATCAATAAAAGTAGGTTCACAGCCCATCATCTAATAGTAAAACTTCCAAGTCACAGTGACAAAGAGAAAATCCTGAAAGCTTGGGACAAGAGGTCTGTAACATACAGAGGTAGAAATATTGGATTAACAGCAGACTTATCCACAGAGACCTGGCAGGCCAGAAAGGACTGGCACGATGTATTCAGAGCACTAAACTAGAAAAATATGCAGTCAATAATACTATATCCAGCTAGGCTATCATTGAAAATAGAAGGAGAGATAAAAAAGCTTCCAGGACAAACAAAAATTAAAAGAATTTATAAACACCGAACCAGCCCTACAGGAAATACTAAAAGGAGTCCCTTAAGGAAAGAGAGTACCTAAAAGTAACATAAACCAGAAAGGAACAGAGACAATGTACAGTAACAGTCACCTTACAGGCAATACAATGACACTGAATTCATATGTTTCAATAGTTACCCTGAATGTAAATGGGCTAAATTCCCAACTCAAAAGACATGGGTTATAATATTGGATTAAAAAAAAAAAAGACCCATCAATACGCTGTCTACAAGAAACTCATTTTAGATCCAAAAGTATCTCCAGATTGAAAGTGAGGGGGTAGAAAACAATTTACTATGCTAATGGACATCAAAAGAAAGCTGGGGTGTCAATCCTTATATCAGATCAATTAGATTTTAAGCCAAAGACTATAATAAGAGATGAGGAAGGACAATATATCATATTTAAAGGGTCTCTCCAATAAGAAGATCTAGCAATTTTAAATATCTATGCCCCTAACATGGGAGCAGCCATCTATATAAGCCAAATAATAACAAAATCAAAGAAATGCACAAACAATAATACAATATTAGTACGGGAGTTTAACACCCTTCTCACTGAAATGGACATATTAACTAAGCAAAAGATTAACAAAGAAATAAAGGCTTTAAATGTCACACTGAGCCAGATGGATATCACAGATATATTCAGAACATTCCATCCCAAAGCAACAGAATACACATTCTTCTCTAGTTCACATGGCACATTCTCCAGAATAGATCACATCCTAGGTCACAAATCAGGTCTCAACTGGTACCAAAAGACTGTGATCATTCCCCGGATACTTTCACACCACAACACTCTGAAGAAATCAACCACCAGAATAAAGTTGGAAGGAACTCAAATTCATGGAGGCTAAAGAGCATCCTACTAAAGAATGAATGGGTCAACCAGGAAATTAAAGAGGAATTCAAAAAATTCATGGAAACAAATGAAAATAAAAACACAATTGTTCTAAATCTTTGGGAAGAGCAAAGGCGGTTCTGAGAGGAAATTATACAGCCATACAAGCCTTTCTCAAGAAACGAGAAAGGTCTCAAGTACACAACCTAACCCTACACCAAAAGGAACTGGAGAAAGAACAACAAAGAAAGCCTAAACCCAGTAGGAGAAGAGAAATAATAAAGATCAGAGCAGAAATCAATGAAACAGAAACCGAAAGAATGGTAGAACAAATCGACAAACCTAGGAGCTCATTCTTCGAAAGAAATTAATGAGATTGATAAACCCCTGGCCAGGTTTATCAAAAAGAAAAGAAAAAGGACCCAAATTAATAAAATCATAAATGAAAGAGGAGAGATCATAACCAGTATCAAAGAAATACAATTATAAGAACATATTATAAGCAACTATATTTCAGTTTGACAATCTGGAAGAGATGAATGCATTCTTAGATACATATAAATACAAAAACTGAACCAGGAAGAAACAGAAAAGCTGAACAAACCCATAACCAGTAAGGAGTTTGAAGCAGTCATCAAAAAGCTCCTAATGAACAAGAGCCCAGGGCCAGATGGCTTCCCAGGTGAATTCTACCAAATATTTAAAGAATTAATTCCTACTCCCCTGAAACTGTTCCAAAAAAAAAAAAAAAAAAGAAAAAAGAAAAGAAAAGAAATGGAAGGAAAACTTCCAAACTCATTATATGAGGCCAGCATTACCTTGATCTCAAAACCTGACAAAGACCCTATCAAAAAGGAGAATTACAGACCAATATTCTTGATGAACACAGATGTGAAAATTCTCACCAAAATACTAGCCAATAGGCAACAGTACATTGAAAGGATTATTCACCACGACCAAGTGGGATTTATTCCTGGACTGCAAGGTTGGTTCAACATCTGTGAAAAAAATCAATGTGATAAATACATTAATAAAAGAAAGAACAAGAACCATAGGATACTCTCAATAGATGCAGGAAAAGCATTTGACAAAGCACAGCATCCTTTCTTGATCAAAACTCTTCAAAGTGTAGGAATAGAGGGTATCTACTTCAATACCATCAAAGCCACCTATGAAAAACCCATAGTGAATATCATTCTCAATGGGGCAAAACTGAGAGCTTTTCCCTTAAGGTCAGGAACATGGCAGGGATGTCCACTATCACCACTGCTATTCTGCATAATACTAGAAGGCCTAGCCTCCGCAATCAGACAACAAAAAGAAATAAAAGCCATCCAAATCAGCAAAAAAGAAGTTAAACTATCACTCTTTGAAGATGATATGATACCTCATGTGGAAAACCCAAAAGACTCCACTCCAAATCTGCTACAACTTGTACAGGAATTCAGTAAAGTGTCAGGATATAAAATCAATGCTCAGAAATCAGTTGCATTTCTATACACCAACAGCAAGACAGAAGAAGGAGATACTAAGGAGTCCATCCCATTTACAATGGCACCCAAAACCACAAGATACCTAGGAATAAACCTAACTAAAGAGGTAAAGAACCTGTACTCAGAAAACTATAAAGTACTCATGAAAGAGATTGAGGAAGACACAAAGAAAAAACATTCCAAGATCATGGATTAGAAGAACAAATATTGTAAAAATGTCTATGCTACCTAAAGCAATCTATACATTTAATGCAATTCCTATCAAATACCATCAATTTTTTTCAAAGAATGGAACAAATAATCCTAAAATTTATATGGAACCAGAAAAGACCCTGAATAGCCAGAGGAATGTTGAAAAAGAAAGCCAAAGTTGGTGGCATCACAATTCCAGACTTCAAGCTCTATTATAGTAAAGCTGTCATCATCAAGCCAGTATGGTACTGGTACAAAAACAGACACATAGATCAGTGGGACAGAATAGAGAGCCCAGAAATAGACCCTCAACTCTATGGTCAAGTAAGCTTCGACAAAGCAGGAAAGAACATCTAATGGAAAAAAGACAGTCTCTTCAACAAATGGTGTTGAGAAAATTGGACAGCAACATGCAGAAGAATGAAACTGGACCATTTCCTTACACCACCCACAAAAAGTAGACTCAAATGGCTGAAATATCTCATCATGAACTAGGAATCCATCAGAATCCTTGAGGAGAACACAGGCAGCAACCTCTTCGACATCGGCCGCAGCAACTTCTTCCTAGAAACATCGCCAAAGGCAAGGGAAGCAAGGGCAAAAGTGAACTATTGGGACTTCATCAAGATCAAAACTTTTGCACAGCAAAGGAAACAGTCAACAAAACCAAAAGTCGACTGACAGAATGGGAGAAGATATTCCCAAATATCATATCAGATAAAGAGCTAGTATACAAAATCTATAAGGAGCTTATCAAACTCAACACCCAAAGAACAAATAATCCAATCAAGAAATGGGCAGAAGACATGAACAGACATTCCTTCAAAGAAGACAACCAGATGGCCAACAGACACATGAAAAAGTGCTCCACATCACTCAGCATCAGGGCAATATAAATCAAAACTACAGTGAGATACCACCTCAGACCAGTCAGAATGGCTAAAATTAACAAGTCAGGAAATGGCAGGTGTTGGCAAAGATGCGGAGAAACGGGAATCCTCCCACTCTTTGTGGTAATACAAGCTGGTGTAGCCTCTCTGGAAAACAGTATGGAGGTTCCTCAAAAAGTTTAAAATAGAGCTACCCTATGACCTAGCAATCATACTACCGGATATTTACCCTAAAGATACAAATGTCATGATCTGAAGGGGCACATGCACCCAAATGTTTATAGTAGCAATGTCCACAATAGCCAAACTATGGAAATAAACTAGAGGTCCATCAACAGATGAATGGATAATGAACATGTGGTTTATATATACAATGGAATACTATGCAGCAGAATACTATGGCAGAAATTAAATCTTGCCATTTGCATTGACATGAGTGGGATCAGAGGGTGTTACGCTTAGCAAAATAAGTCAATTGGAAAGAATTATTATATGATCTTCCTGATATGAGGAATTTGAGAGGCAGGGCAGGATGTTGTGGGGGTAGGGAAGGAAAAAATGAAACAAGATGGGATTGGGAGGGAGACAAAGCATAAGAGACTCTTAATCTCACAAAACAAACTGAGGGTTGCTCAGGAGGTGGGTGGGTTATGGACATTGGGGAGGATATGGGCTATGGTGAGTGCTGTGAAATGTGTAAACCTGATAATTCATAGACCTGTACCCCTGGGGCAAATAATACATTATATGTTAATAAAAATAATTTTTTAAAAAAAAGAAGATAGTAATTAAAAATAGCAAAAAATAGTGATAAAGAAAAAAAAAAATAAAAATAGCCAGAGAATGGAAAACAGTTATATACAAATGAAACCCCATAAAGGTAAGAGCTAATTTTTCATCAGAAATTTATAGGACAGGTGCATCTGGATGGCTCAGTGGGTTAAAGCCTCTGCCTTCAGCTCAGATCATGATCCTGGTGTCCTGGGATCAAGCCCCACATAGGGCTCTCTGATCAGCACGGAGCCTCTCTCCCTCTCTCTCTGCCTACTTGCAATCTGACTGTCAGATAAATAACATCTTAAAAAAAAAAAGAAATTTATAGGACAGAAGGGAATGGTATGATACATTGAAAGTACTGAAAGGAAAAAAAAAACTGAAACCAAGAATACTCTACATATCAAGGCTTTAATTCAGCATAGAAGGAGAGATAAAGAGTTTCCTAGATAATCAAAAGTTAAAGAAAATCATGAGCACTAAAGCAGCCCTACAAGAAATGTTAAAAGAGTCTCTAAGAATGGAAAGAACAGGTCAGTAGGAGTGAGAAAAGTAGGAATCACAAAAGCAGTAGAAATATATATATAAGTATCAGACAAAGACTCAAAAAAACAAAAGAATGTAAGGTATGACAATATATACCTACAACATAGGTAAGGGGATAAGTAAAGAATGGGTTCAAATATAAGCAACCATCAACTTATCATAGACTGGTATATAAAGAAGATATTACATATGTTACATACAAACCAAATGGTAACCATAAATCAAACAGCAGTAATAGATATGCAAAAATAAAGAGAAAGGAATCCAAGTATATCATTAATAAAAGACAACTAACCATGACAGAAGAAAGCAAGAGAAGAAAGGATCATAGAAGAACTAAGACACAACCATAAAATTAGTAGAAAATGGCCATAAGTACATACCTATTAATAATTACTTTCAACATAAATGGCCTAAATGCTCCAATGAAAAATGTAGGGTGGTAGAATAGATAAAAAGCAAGACCTATGTGCACACAGCTTACAAAAGACTCATTTCAGACCTAAAGGCACCTGTAAAGTGAAGGAATGGAAGAACACTTATTAAGCAAATGGATGTAAAAAGAAAGCCAGACTAGCAATACTTAACATTGGACAAAACAGACTTTAAAATGAATAGTATACAAAAAGACAGCAAAGGACACTCTATAATCATAAAGGCAACAATCTAATAAGAGGATATAATAATTATGAATATATGCACCCAACATGGGAATACTCAAAATATATAAAGTAGTTAATAACAAATATAAAAGAAGTAATTGATAGCAATATGATAATAGTAGGGGACTTTAACACCCCACTTTCATCAATGGATACATCATACAAACAAAAAATCAACAGAGTGGCTTTGAATGACACATTGGATTAGATGGATCTGATATATTCAGAACATCCCATCCTAAAACAGCAGAATACAGTCTTTTCAAGTACACGTGGAACACTCTTCAGGACAGATCACATATTAGGCCACAAAACAAGCCTCAACAAATTCAAGAAAGTTGAAGTCATACCATGCATCTTTTCTGACCATACCACTATGAAACTAGGAATCAACCACAAGAAAAAATCTGGAGAGAACACAAATACATGGAAGTTAAATAACATGTTACTAAAAAATAAATAGGTCAACCAAGAAAATAATGAGTAAACAAACAAAAATAAAACATGGAAACAAATGCAAATAAAAACACAATGGTTCAAATTCTTTTGGCTGCAGCTAAATTAGTTCTAAGAGGGATGTTTATAGCCATGCAGGTCTACTTCAAGAAGTAAGAAAAATCTCAAATAAGCAACCTAAACTTAAACCTAAAGAAGATAGAAAAAAAAAAAACAATAAACAAATGCACAAATTAGTAAAAGGAAGGAAATAATAAAGATTAGAACAGAAATAAGTGAATTAGGAACAACAGCAACAACAAAACACAGTGGAGAAGATCAATGAAACCAGGAGTTGGTTCTATGAAAAGATCAACACAACTGATTTCCTTTTAACAAGACTCCTCAAGGAGAAAGAGAGAGAGAGAGAGGACTCAAAAAAAAAAAAAAAATAGAAAGGAAAGAGGGATAACAACTGACATCACAGATATACAAAGGATCATAAGGTAATCTTATAACAAATTATATGCCTACAAATTGAAAAACCTAAAAGAAAATATGACTACAAGTTGAAACACCTAGAAACATACAATTTACCAAAACTGAAGCAAGGTGAAATAGAAATTTTGAGCAGGCTGATTACCAGCAATGAAATTCAATCAGGAATCAAAAGTCCTCCAGCAAATTAAAGTCTACAATGAGGTGGCTTCACAAGTGAATTCTAGCCAACATTTAAAGAAGAGTTAATACCTATTCTTCTCTAACTATTCCAAAAATAGAAGAGGCAGGAATGGTTCTCAATTCATTTTATGAGGCCAGCATTATCCTGATACCAAAACCAAGCAAAAACATTACAAAAAAAAGAACTACAGTCCAGTATCTCTGATGAATAAAGATGCAGCATTCCTCAACAGAATATTAGCAAACTGAGGATGTGGAGAAAAATGAAGACTTGTGCACTGCTGGTGGGAATACACTGTGGAAAACTGAATGGAGATCCCCCACCCCAAAATTAGAAACAGAACTACTGTATGATCCAGTAATCCCATTACTGGGTATTTATCCCAAAAATATGAGAACACTAATTTAAAAAGATATATGCAGCCCTATGTTTAATGCAACATTTTTTACAATAGCCATAATATGGAAGCAGTCCAAATGCCCATCAATAGATGAATGAATGGATAAAGAAGAATTTGCATGTAGACACAGACACAGACACTCACACACAAGCACACACACAGAAATATTATGCAGTCATAAAGAAAAATGAAATCTTTCCATTTGCAACAACATAGATGTAGCCAGAGAGAATAATGCTAAGTGAAATAAGTGAGTTAGAGAAGGCAAATACCATATTATTTAATTTATTTGCGGAATTTAAGAAATGAAGCAAGCAAACAACAACAAAAGCCAAAGCAAAGAACAAACTCTCAACTATAGAGAACAAATGGATGGTTACCAGAGGGAGATGGGTGGTGAGATGGAAAAACAGGTGAAGGGATTAAGAGTACATTTATCTTGATGAACAATGAGTGAAGCATAAAATGGTTGAATCACTATATTTTACACCTGAAACTAATATAACACTGTATGTTAACTATACTGGATTTAAAATAAATTTCTTTTTAAAAGTGTTTTTCAGTATGATCAAGTGAGATTTATACCAAGAAGGCAAGAGTAGTTCAATGTAAGAAAGTAAATTCATATAATACATCAAATTAATGGAACAAGGTGGGAAAAACTTGAATATCTCGATTAGAAGAGGAATTTGACAAAATCCAATACCCTTCCATAATAAAACTTTAAGAAAAGTAGAAAGAGAAAAAATTCCTCAACATACTAAGAGGTATTTATCAAAAACCCACAGCAAACATTATAGTCAATGGTATTTCCCCTTAAGAGTAGGAATGAGACAAGGATGGTCATTTTCACCACTGTTTCATCATAGTACCAGTTCAAACCAGATCTTTAAGAAAAATAAAGAAAACAAAAAGGAAAAAAAGAAAAACATTCAGATTTGAAAGGTAAAACAATCTCTAGTCACAGATGTTATGACCCTAATGCATAGAATACCCCAAAGAATCCAGAAGAAAACTACTAGAGCTAATATATTTTAAAAAAAAAATGTAGCATATAATTTCACTAGTAGGTATACATCCAAAAGAGCTGAAAGCAGAGAACAGATATTTCTACACCTGTTGTAGTAATGTTACTCAATCAAGCTGAAGGACTGAAGCAACCTGAATGTCTGTCAATAGATAAACAAAATGTGGTATATATACACATGGACAACTAATGAGCCATTAAAAAGAATGAAATTTTAATATATGCTATAACATGAAGGAACTTTAAAAACATTATATGAAGTAAGTCAGACAGGATAAAGATTGTATGATTTCATATATATGAGGTATCTAGAATAGGGAAATTCACAGAGACATAAAGCAGAATAGAAGTTATCAGAGGCTAAAGATGGGGAAGGGATAAAGGTAGGAGGCAGAAGAGATACTGTTTAACTGGTACAGTTTATGTTGGGGATGATAAAATAAAATTTTGGATATAGTTAATGATGACAGGTACACAATGTCATGAATGTATTTAATGCTACTGAATTGTATTCTTACAAGTGTTTACAATTATGAATATCATGCTATGCATATTTTACCACAATAAAAACACTGATTGCACCTGCATATATATATATTTCTCTCTCTATATACATATGTATATATGTATATGTATACATGTATGTATGTGTATGTATATCTATATATACATACATATATACACACATATAGAGAGAGAAATAAATATATTTCTATATATATTTCTAGAAATATATATTTCTATATATATTTCTAGAAATATATATATTTCTATATATATTTCTCAGATTTATATATATATATGTGTGTGTGTGTGTGTGTGTGTGTGTGTGAGAAAACAATTGGTAGAAATCATATACCATTGGATATTGTACTAGAGATGAAGTCAAGGTTTATTTCCATTTTCCCCTTGATTTAGGGAGCTTACAGTTCAGTGGAGGAAGAGCCAGAAACAAGGAAAATTTTGACGTTGATTTCTTTCCTAAACCCCGTTAATGCTAGATTCTCCTTTACTGTCAGATCAGGCATTACTTTTTCCTAGTATGCCTTTCTTGCTTTAACTAGAAAACTGATGAATAGGAAATGAAATAGTGAATACTCCTTTGTGTACTCAAGACACAGACTCTTACATTCATCTCCACTTTGACTCCTTTTTTGCATCAAATCCTTAATCAAAAATAACAATTGATCTTGCGTATATTGCCCTATAGGATCTTTATCTTTGTTATGTCAGGTCAAAACCTGGGACACTCGAGGAAAAGACATTTAACTACATATTGTTCCAACAGAAATACTCCTATATCGTCAGAGAGATAGTTCAAGAAAGGTATTACTCATACTTGAAGTAGTAATTTTCCTGTTAGCTACCCAGCATCACCCTCATGTACTATTAGCATTAGTGGGAAAGACTCAGAAAATAGTCTCACAGTAGCACAGTCTGTAAAAGGGACACTTTTAACTGAGTCACATTTATTTTCACATTTATTCTCTTGATATCTAAGGGACAGTAGTATGGGCTTTAGAAGTTCAACATAAGACTATCCTTATGTTTTGCTAACATAGAATGGCATAAAAATGGTACTAATGAGATAGCTTATGAATACATATGCTATACATATATACTGTACCATCCCTACATGTATTTCAAAATCTTTTCATTGATAATGCTATACTATTTATAGAGATCATCATAGACAATGCAAGGAGATATCATATAAGCATTAAAAGCTTTAAAATAAAATAATTGGATATTTATTGTAACAAAATGTAATATTTTGCAAAGTACAATAAAGTACCTCATAAGGCATATGTTTAAAATAAGAAAATACATAAAACTTTTGGTAAGTAAACAAAGAGATATAAATGCCAATTTTTAAAAGTGTCTTTAAAATTTTTATTTAAATTTAGCTTATTAAACACTTAATGAATTAAAAATATCTTCATTTATATTTCTACGTACCATGCCATATTTTGAACTTCATAACAAACATGATCTTGAGGAAGAAGAAATATGCTGAACTGTCTATTGAATCACTAAATAAAAATTAGATTTGTTTCAGTGTAGTGATAATTATATGTAATGTCCTACTTTATATAACTTCTGAATTCTTATAGGAGCTCTTATCTGTACATTTATGCCCTAATCATTTATAGTCTGGTCTTGATAACTGTTATGTCTATATAATCCTTGTCTGACTTAATGCATTTGTCTTGACCAGAAAATAGTCAATAAATTGCTGTTAATTTGAATTTACTTTCTAATTCTATTTACCAGAATATTTACAAAAAATCCCCATACCCCACACATGCAAAAAGATATCAAGGTTATGTAAATTTGGAAAGTGCTAATCTGGAATTGATTTTTTAGACAATGAGGTAATATTTTACTTTAAAAATGTTTTTAAAACGGGGTGCCTGGGTGGCTCAGTGGGTTAAAGCCTCTGCCTTCGGCTCAGGTCATGATCTCAGGGTCCTGGGATCGAGCCCCGCATCGGCCTCTCTGCTCAGCAGGAAGCCTGCTTCTACTTCTCTCTCTGCCTGCCTCTCTGCCTACTTGTGATCTCTATCTGTCAAATGAATAAATAAAATCTTTAAAAAAAAATGTTTTTAAAAGAATTTAGTTTTTGTTTAAGCTATATATTTGAAATCTTCTTTTCTATTTTTTTTTTATGATTTTAGATTATAGAATCTCCCAACTAGAAGTAAACTACACCCTGACAGTGGTTTTTTTCTGTTATTTTCATTGGTATATACCAAGCATGTAGAAACTATTGAATCTAGTGAATGTTTAATATTAGTTTAATTGAAAGACTTAACTGTACATATATTGAAGAATAACATTTTATGCTTGTTTAAAAAATAAATCAGAAATTCATTTCATGATAATATCACATTACTCCCCTTAAGAATACAGAACATAAAAAGTTAGATCCCCAGATAAGCATGTGCACATGTTTACTCAAACACATACATATTTTTTTAAAGATGTTTTTTGAGACAGTGTCATATAGCCCTAGGTAAATATATAATTAATGGCAGTTTCAACCAAAATCCAGTGCAACTCTTTTGAAACTTTATATTGTTGTAAAGCTCAGGGGTAGTTTTTGGTTCAAGACGACTTTTTAAACTCATTTACTTCTCCTTTTTCCCTAAATCTCATCAAAATAAGAAAATAAGTGTATTCTAGGAATCCTAAAAAAGATGTTTAAATTTCCTAAATAAAAAACTTCTCACAAAAATTTTTAAAAAAAGGAGAGAGAGAAAGTATTTAAAAATAAGCATAACAATGAAACACTAGATAAGTAAAAGGCAGGCAGACACAAAATGGAATACTGAATAATTTCTGGTAATATGAATCATATCAATTGGCAGTGAAACTCATCAGAACTGAGTAATTAATCCTATACAGGCAATAGAACAAACATCTTAAATAATTAAAATTTTTCCAGAAGAATCCTGGAATCCCAGATCAAGTCATTCAAGTATTAGAGAAGAACTGGGCCACTCATGGTAGATGGAATGAGGCCAACTATTGTTTGACAATGTGAGAGGATGACTCAGGTATGGGTCAGCAAGGCAAAAGGAATTACTGTACGATGGGATCGAATACCAAATCTTCCACTTGTTAACAATGTAAACTTGTGCAAGTTTGATAACCTTTATAGATTTCAATTTTCCCTTTAGTATATCAGGAACAACTGTTCTTATAGAGTCATTGTGAAGACTGAACATGATAATAAATATAAAGATCTTAGAATGCTATTGGGAGTATAGTAAATTTATTAAATAGAAAATCCACCCAAAGAAACAAAAATGGAGAAACAGAATTTTTAAAAATGTTATAGTGGAAAAAAAAATCTTGTTTAAACAAACACACACAGTAAAGGAGTAAATAATAAAATTGACCCAGCTAAATATAAAATTAGTGAGATGTACAAAAGCTGAGTTATTTTTCCTGGTTGCCAAAGAAAAGATATAAAACAGAAGTTATACAATACAACTATTACCTTCAAGAATGCCAACTATTCTTTAATAGAATAACAAAGAATAGCATTGAGAAAATAGAAGGGGTAAAAAAAAATACTCACATAGACTATCCTACTGCTAAACTAAGAATGAAAACAACAGAAAAACCAACTATAATCCTAGATTCTTCCAGGAGGAATGGGAGAGTTTATTTTCTAAAGACAGGGGTCAGCAAACTACAACCCCGTGGGCTGCCTGATTTTGTAAATAAAGTTGCACTAGGACACAAGTACACCCACTCATTTATATACCGTCTATGGCTCTTTTCATACTACAAAGGTAGGAGTTGAGTAGTTGGAACGGAACGGAGATGATCCAGTTCACAAAGCCTAACAACCCATTTACTACTTGACTTTTTGTAGGAGCAGTTGACCAACCCTGTTCTAAAAAATGAGAAATTATCAGCTATGAGACAAGATACTAGTAAATAATGAAGGAAGGCCTTCAGAATTCTACAGGAAGTTTTGAAACTAATATTAAGATAAATACAACGTAACTTTGAAACACATAAGGAAAAACCGACAAATCCTTAATCAACTTGGAGAATGTTCATACATATATTCCAGGTATTAAAGGAAATCACAAGGAAAATAGGTAAGGATATAGCAGATTTAAACTACATATTTTTTAACAAAAGAAAATTCTAAAACTCTGGATCAATAAAAGCAAAATCTCTCTCTGAAAAGAGTATTTAAGTAGATAACTCTCTTGAAAGATTGAAGAATCAGGAAGATCCATCAAATACTAAGCACCTAATTATCAAGCCCCAATGAAAGGTTTTATGTAGTAGTGTGGTAGATTTTTCATATTTAAGATGCATTCCATCCAATCCCCTTTGTAATGGTGCCTAAATTTCCCTTCTGGAAATTAGCTTTCCTTTATTCAGTGAAGACTTATTAGAGTTAGTACAGGCCTCTTTCTACTGAAAGAGTCAGAACCTCTGTTTCCCTGTTACATTTTAAGAGAGTAAGATTTTTAGCTGGGAGACTAAACAGGGTGAAAAATAACAGCAGCAGGCAGCTGACTCTTTGCACAATCACCAATCACAATTTGTTACTTCTCTTCAAATAGGAAATGCATCCCATTAATAAACCTTGAAACAGGTCATTCTCTAGGCTCTGGTCAAATTTCAGAGTCTAAGACTCCCTTCTGACATAGACCCTTGGTACACTGGAGTTAACTTTATAACACCCTCCAAGGTACTGATATTATAAGAATGAAATATTGCCAAGCACGTCAGCCATCTGACATGCTCACATCTGACATGTCAGCTCACATCAGTCTCTTTTCCTGCTAACCTCCATTTCCAGGGACTAAACCTTTCTTCTGTCTTTACTGTCTTGCTTGGCTAAGTTCCCCAAATGACTAGATTTCTATTACTCTCTATTGATATTTTGACCTCTGCAGATATGCAACCTATTCTACTTCCACCAAAACTGATGCCCTTTGTTTTTAAACATTACCTGGACTCAAGTGGACTGGATGCACTATTGCTTCGTTTGGAGTCATCCTTAGTGTCCTCCTGAAGACATTACTCTGCTCCCGTTTCCTGAGCCTATGTCTGCTTCTTTTCTCTCTGCTTCCCTCTCCCTTTCCCTGTGTTCCTCAATGACACCCAACACACCAATAGGCTGATGTCACTCTACATTGTGCTCTTATGCCAGTCCTCTGCTGGTTTCCAGTCTTAACAGAAGAATATGGGAGAAAGACAGGGGAGGACCATATCTTTATTAATTGTCTCTGCTATTTGAATTAAAACCTTTTCCTTATTCAAGCTTAATGTACACAATTAAAAATGAATTAAATAAAATTTTTAATTATAACATTCTCTTCTATAGTTTCCTAACTTTTTTACAATTAGATTTTGCAAAAATTTGAGCTCTATAGATTGAAAACCAGCATCAAGCCTATAAACAAGACAATGATGCATTTGAAGCCTCCATGTACGTATCTAGTTAATCCACGTTTTTTTCTTAATTAAATTAATTAAATATTAATTAAATTGATATTTTAGTATATGAGATTTATAGCACATTATCAAACACCTCAGGTAACATTGAAGCAGGAGATGTTTCAAGCATCTCATATGTAAATGAGAGGAAAAGAAGGAACATAACTGCAAAGCAAAATGGGTAAAAAAAACAAAGGGATAAAATTGGGTTAAATAATTATTTTAAGAAAAATATAAAAGTAAGCATTACTGAAAACCATGGATTTGGATATGACTTACAGATAGATGTGTGTTATGATTTATAATTTTTACTATCAAAATTAAACTAATAAGCTTAAATTTATTATACCGGTACTATATGGTGGGCATGGTGCTACATCCTTTGTATGCCTTGTCTATTCCTTATAGCAACACTAAGTAAAATCTGTTTTAATCTCTGTTTTACTCATAATGTCACAGAACCAGCACAAGATAGAACTTGAATTTGAATTCTGATAGTCTGAATATCTGAATACAGAGCCCACATATTTGACTCCTATATTCACATACCTTTTATGATTTACTGGACAGTTTTTATGAATCATGACGAATCCTGTGGAGTTAAATCAACATTTTGCACCTGACATTTTACACCCAGCTGGTTACAGGCATACAGCAACATGTTGTAACCACCCTATACTAAGCAAACTTGAAGGGATGTAGGTTTGCCAAAACACCTGGACTTGGCTTCTATCAATAGGAAATACACCATGGAAGGCAGAGCACAGGCAATCCATAATCTTCACAGGCAGTGAGAAAAAAAAGAATACTTCCTAGCTATTCTTAATGTCCTGAACATGGTAGAGAAGATGCTCTCTTATGTGGAAATCTACTTCAATGGTTAGATGTAAAATGTACTACTGCCAATCACCCACAAGGAACTGGTGACTCTGCAGGAAAGATTTAAATTTCAGGGTTCAAAAAATCACAGAAGACAATCCAAAAAAGCCATGGTCAGGTGAAGGAATGAGCAGCAAAAGTGTCTTGTGATCTGCACAGCTATGTGTGGCACCTTCAAATCTTTATCTTTAAATACTGCAGGGCTTAAAGATAGCTGTAAATTCTTTCATACCCCTCCCTCCAAGTATGAAGGTCTATACTTGCTCTTTTTGTTTTGGGATGGCTCTGTGACTCTTCATCAGCAGGATGAAACAGAAGTGATGCCCAGTTCCTGTGCCCATGAAATAAAGGACTAACATCTTCCACTTCCTATCCCTTGGAATGGTAGTTCACTGGAATGCAGTCAGCCTGTTATGGAAGCCAAGTGGCCCTATAAGAAAGTTCACATGGAACTAACTCACAGTCCCTGGCTGACAGGAAATTAATGAGCTCCTATCTTGCAGCCAGCACC
Organism: Mustela nigripes; assembly: GCF_022355385.1. NCBI lineage: Eukaryota > Metazoa > Chordata > Mammalia > Carnivora > Mustelidae > Mustela > Mustela nigripes. Next base: position 151,233,842 of record NC_081559.1, read on the forward strand.
AACTTGTCAGTCATATGAATGGTCCTTCTTGAAAATGGATCCTCTAATCCCAGTCAAGCTATCCCAGGTGACACTATTTGGAAAAAAAGTGAGCCATTGTTGCTGAGCCTTGGTTAAGTTGGAGATTCGTGAGACAACTAAACAGATATTTTTGCTTTGAGCCATAAAATTTAAGAGTGGCTTGTTATGTAGCAATAGATAACTGGAACTAATAGTGCCACCTAAACTTGCTCTGGAGTAATTAATCACTCAGAAAGTACACAAAATTCTACAAATAAAAGCCTTATCTTACTTGGAAATTATTTATATAATAAGTTATTATGGGGCGCCTGGGTGGCTCAGTGGGTTAAGCCGCTGCCTTCGGCTCAGGTCATGATCTCAGGGTCCTGGGATCGAGTCCCGCATCGGGATCTCTGCTCAGCAGGGAGCCTGCTTCCCTCTCTCTCTCTCTCTCTGCCTACCTCTCTGCCTGCTTGTGATCTGTCTCTGTCAAATAAATAAATAAAATCTTAAAAAAAAGTTATTATAATAAAAATATATTTACATTATAATAAATTTAACATCCTAATCGTCACTAAAATTAGTTATTCAATTCTTTAAATATAAGTTAATTGTACATTTTGTAATGGTTCTAAGAAGTTTTACATTTTCTCAACTATTTATAAAAATTTTTATGTCGATCATGAAAATTTAATCAACATTGAGACTTCATAAAAACAAAAATCCTTATGTTAATGAATTAAACTTCAATTTGCTTATGAAACAATTTGGAAGTGTTATATCAACTAACATTAATATTTTACCTAATAATTTTATTATATAATTCTAATGAAGTTATAATTTGGTTAACAAGTCCAATATAAACTCCTACATATTGCCTCCAGTTTTTGTATCTTGTACATTGAAAAACTGGCAAAGCACTAGGGTAAATAATATTGTCCTTGTTTTAAGGCTTAGGAAACAGAAAATTCAAGTACTTTACTCAGATCACAGGAATACCAAATTGTAGACAGAATTTGAAGCCAAGTCTGTTTAAACTCCAAACCAATGTTCTTTGTAGTATTTTTTCCCTCTTGAATAATTTAACTTTGAGAAATTCTCTAGACCTTTATGTTAGAGTAATATTTAACAATATGAGTATACAACTAGATTTGGGCAGCTTATGCATTAAAATGAAAAATGGTAATAATATGGGCCTTTTATCTTTGTGAGCCAAGATTTAGTCACAACTTTGTAGATTTCACAGCACCCTGCTTCAGATCGACCTGAAACTCATTAGGCAGGAGAGGATTTGCCTCAAGTTGAGTTTTGATCAAAGCCAGTTGCAAACACATTCAACTCAAGGATGTAAGGTAAATCCACTAGGTAATACCTCTGAGTTTACACTGTTAAACCCTGGATTGAGAAAGCTTTTGTGTGCACTTTGTTAAACTTAACAAATAGCGTTTATTCTGTGTATGTCAAATTTAAAACAAAATAATACAAAACTTGATGCATGTGGCTGCATTACATTCTTTATTTATAAATTGATTATAAAACACATATGACAATCTTATTTTTTATTTCCTTATTCTCTAAAGTTTCAAGTAATTATAAGAATTAGTGTTACTAGTGGTAGCTACATTAAGAAAGAGAAATTTAATTCTCAAATATCTAATCACACTTATACAGTTTTGGAAATGCCCTAACTTTCTAGATTTTTTTTCTTTCCCTTTTACACTGATTTGAGCACTTTTGGTTGTTGTTAGCAACAGTGTTTGTGGTGGTGATAGTATGGTCATGTGTGTATGTGTGTGTTCTTAGATTTAACTGGCACTTATTTTAATCCATATTTGCAACAAATCCAAAAAAGACTAATGAATATCACATACAGTTTTCTACTTATCAACAATGAAGTATAGAAATTACATGTTGAAGAACGGGAGAGCAGGAGTGAGTGGGGAGTATACTATAGATTGAAACTCGAGGTTTCAAGGGCTCAGCAGAATCTACCGGCCAAAGCTACTACCTCTACAGAGACATTTCTTGAGAAGTGCCAAGATTAGAGTATCTTTTGCTAAGCAGTGCAAAAATGAATCAGAAAGACCCCACCGTTCTCACTCTGAGGCAACCATAGCTTCCTTATATGGTGGGAAGTCTCTCAACCTACTTTATCAAAATCCCTTACTACTGCCATATCTCCCTGGTAACATATTTTTCTTTTCTGAGGCCATGTCTAGATTGCCTTCAAAAATGATTATTAGGTAAAAGAATATTTCCATTATTATCTGGAAGAGGTAACATTTTCAACTGGTCTAAAAAATTATGTGTATTGAACTATAGTCAAGTTCAATGAGGAAATGCACTGAGTTGACATTAAACTGGCTCCAGTTGGAGAAAGAATATCGGCAGCTTGATTGAAATTTATTAGGTTGATGGTAAGAAACTGCATGACATTTCTGAAGCAAATATCTTTTAAGGATTGGAAATATTCTATAGGATCAGACAACCTCAATAGTTTTAACAAGATGAGCCAAAATGAAAGAAATTTCATGACTATCATTGACAAGCATGCAGAAAGACATTTTGATGAAGAAAATATAAAAGCTGAACAAAATACCATTGGTTGCAGTTAGATATCAACAAATATGTTACCAGGGAGATATGGCAGCTTGTAGGGAAAAAGGATAACTCTATGATCTCAAAAATTCAAATCACCATTTGCCCAGGTAATAACTCATGCACATTGGGGCAATAACAAAAGAGCCATCCAATGGTAACACTAGGTACTAAACAGACATCTAAGTTCTGAAAGTGATACAGCTAGGAGATAATTCACAATACAATTAACCCTTGAAAATGTCGGGATTAAGGGTGCCAGTCACTGAACGTCAAAAATCTGTGTATAACTTCTGACTCCCTCAAAATTTAACTAACAGCCTACTGTTGGCCAGAAGCCCTACTGATGATATAACCATTCAATTAACACGTACTTTGTATATGTAGTATAAGCTGTATTCTTACAATAAAGTAGAGAAAAGAAAATGTTACTAAGAAAGTTGTAAGTGGGGCACTTGTGTGGCTCAGTCAGTTAAGCCTCTGCCTTCTGCTCAGGTCATGATCCCAGGATCCTGGGATCGAGCCTCACATTGGGCTCTCTTCTCAGCGGGGAGCCTGCTTCCCCCCACTCTCTGCCTGCCTCTCTGCCTACTTGTGATCTCTGTCAAATAAATAAATAAAATCTTAAAAAAAAAGAAAGAAAATACATCTACTGTATTCTACCGTATTTCTTTTTAAAAAATCCATGTATAAGTAGACCTGCAGGGTTCAAATCTGTGTTGTCCATTGTTAACTGTATTTTTATAAAGGATCACCAGCAGAGTTGTCTGGTCATTCATAATGAAAGCCAGAAACAAATGGATTTGGAATATCTGATAATAATTACCAGGCATGATAATATTCAAAAGAATATCATGATGGGTACCAATTTTTTGTGTCTATTCAAGACATTAAAAACATGGCAAATGATGGGGGCGCCTGGGTGGCTCAGTGGGTTAGGCCGCTGCCTTCGGCTCAGGTCATGATCTCAGGGTCCTGGGATCGAGTCCCGCATCGGGCTCTCTGCTCAGCAGGGAGCCTGCTTCTCTCTCTCTCTCTGCCTGCCTCTCAGTGTACTTGTAATTTCTCTCTGTCAAATAAATAAATAAAATCTTTAAAAAAAAAAAATAAAAACATGGCAAATGAGGCATCAATTTTTTTTATACTTTTATTTTTAAGATTTTATTTTATTTATTTGACAGACAGAGATCACAAGTAAGCAAAGAGAGAGGAGGAAGCAGGCTCCCAGCTAAACAGAGAGCCGGATATGGGCCTTGATCCTAGGACCCTGGGATCATGACCTGAGCCAAAGGCAGAAGCTTTAAACCACTGAGCCACCCAGGCACCACCCTGAGGCATCAGTTATTATAGATACCCAAAGTAGAACTATAAAAACAATATATATAACATATGAGAAGTTTAAAAGTAAAATGAACATTAATAAATGGATTATTGAGTTTAAATAATACATTCCCTGTACATTGGATGGTTTTTGGATTTCACTCTAATTGCATCCCACTTTCTTTCTCAAGATAACTATTATATTTTTATCTTTGTTTTGTACTCTATGTAAATGGAGCAATATAATATGTATGTATTTATTACCACCTTTTTAAAAAACCATTTTAGAATTCATCTCTGATAATTTGTGCAACTATCTTTCATTCATTCTCACTGTTCTATATTTACTTCAAAGAATGTATTATAATTTATCATTTGATAATATTTTTCTAGGTTTTTCAAAAAATGGTATCTGATTGTGGTTATTTTGAGCTTTTTTCTACATTTCTCCTGGTATACAAGTGATTTGATTTCTTCAGAGTATGTATCTTAGGATAAAATTGTTGGATCACAGAGTCTGTGCATATGAAATTTACTATATATTGCCAAAATACTTCAAAAAAATTATTCACTAAGTCATACTCTTAACAAACAGTACATAGTCATAATGTACACATCCAACACTTGGTACTGTCAAATGTTTTAATTTTTACCATTCTGGAAAATAAAAAATAAAGAGTGTTAATAAACTTGGGCAAGAAGTGTTTGAGTAAATAGAAATATTATGCTGATTATTCATAATAGAAGTCAAGCATCAGAGACAAAATCGGTTAAATTTTGTGTCTCAGGCAACAGTCTCATTTGTCTCATCACAGTCCTGGCCCTTGACTGACTTAGTTAATTGATTTATTGACACCCCCCCCCCCAAACAGTGGAATTATCTAAGGCTCTTATCGTCCCCTTAGTTTTTCCCTATTACTCCATGAACTGATCAGTAAATTTTGTTAATGCAGTAAATATCTCTTCAATCCATCACATTCCTGAAATCTGCTTATGCTCCCCGAATTAGTTTATGTACTAGTTTTCCCTGGCCTCCCGTTATGAATAGCACATTCCTACATCCCCCGCCTTCTGATTTTACTACTAGAGTTCTCTCTCTGAATCACATAGAGTATCTAATAATGTAACCACCTGCTTAAGAGACATTAACTCCTGCAAACTACAAAATACAGGCCAAAACCTTTATAAAATTGTATAAAACTCTTGCAGGATTTATCATCTTATTTATCTTATTTAGAAACACTGAGCTACTTTTATGCCTTAGAACATTCTAAAGTCACAGCCTCTCGTCCTTGCTCATCCTACTCCTTTCCTTAGAAAACCCTTTTTTGTACATAAATGTATAGGTGAACTTCTCCTAATCACTTTCTTCTGTCCCAATCTCAGAACAGACACCTTCCTTGATCTTTCACAGAAATTCTACACTTGGTTGCCGCTGGTACAAATCTCTAATCTTGCAATTCTTTGTTTATTCATCTTTTCCCCAAATGCAATGTGAGAACTTTAAGGACAAAAATCTTGTCTTATTCTATTTTCTATCTCCGTTACCCAGGATAGTGTTTGGTCTATGGTGAATTTATTAAATGAAAAGATGGATTAAAATTGTATCCACCATAATTATAATTGGAATGTCTAGTTTCATCCCTGCATCTCAGAATATTTTATGGCATGAAGTTATTCTCTGAGAAAGAGGAACCACATATATCCAGTCAACCACAGCCATAAGGGTACTACTCAATTATCACATTAAATGGTATTCAATAATATAATACACTTGTATTAGCACTGAGGTGATGAATAAGATGAAAGTGACTCTGGCAGAGGAGATGGGGAATGAATGAGACTAACAAGACAATTTGAGCAGGCAAAAATTAAATTTAGGTATCTAAGAAGAAAATTTATACCCGTATTATGGTTGTCAGATTTGGCAGATAAAATACAGGACACCCAGGTAAATTTGAATTTCATTAGGTAATGAATAAGTTTTTTTAGTGTATGTTTCATGTATTTTTTGGATATACTTATTTTTTAAATTAACATATAATATATTATTTGCCCCAGGGGTACAGATCTGCAAATCATTAGGCTTACACATTTCATAGCACTCCATAGCACATAGCCTCCCCCATGTCCAGGATATAGTTATATATATTTTTAAAAAATATTTTATTAATTTATTTGACTGAGAGAGAGAGATCACAAGTAGACAGAGAGGCTATCCTCCTGCTTGAGATTTTGAGCAGAGAGCCCAATGTGAAGCCCAATCCCAGGACCCTGAGATCATGAACTGAGCCAAAGGCAGAGGTTTAACCCACTGAGCCACCCAGGTGCCCCAGATATAGTTATATTTTTAAAAATCATTTTTTAAATCTGAAATTCAAATTTAGCTATGGTTCCTATATTTTACCTAGCAAATCTAATCTGTATGACAAGTCAAACTTGAATGCTAAGTTAGAACCCAAAGAGTTCCTGGCAGATACTTAAAGTCTGACCATTAGCAAAGTTTATTCTATTCCTTGAGATCTAAGTATGACTGGAACCTCCCTTTCTCTTACTTAAAAAAAAAAAAAAAATTCTGAGCAGAGTTTTCAGGGACTCCTTTTTCTTGGATTTCCTGTCTCTATTTAATTATTATTCTCTGTATTGTTTTTTGTGGCTAAAAAAACTAAACTAAACTAAACTACTTTGTGAGAGAGATTTTTCATATACTCACATATGATGAATATAGTACAGATACCCACACATTTTAGTTTGTATTGTATATTTTCCTAATGTTTAGGAAAAGGGAAGGGGGTTAAATTTTTAGTTCTTTGCATTAGCATAGAATTACTTAAAACTTGTTTTTAAAATACTTTGGTTATTTTCTCATTGTGCTTGACTTTCTCTTATTATGGTAAGGCACTTTTAAGGCAAGAGAAAAAATATTTTTTATATGCAAAGTTATTAAGATCCCTCCATGCCCTAGCCCCAAATGCAGCCTGAAATCATACCTTGCACTTCCCAAGCCTCAATGTTGATATGAATATTATTACTCATGTGTGTCTGTCTAAGCAGACAGACAAAGAGACTTCTTTCTACCCTATGTAGGTTTGCATGGGAGATTCTGATTTTCTTCCTCCAGTTATAGACTCATCTGAATTTTGAGTAGCCTTTCCATCAGACAATATCCCCCTTATATAATGACAAATAGAACACCTACCCTGCTCCATGTCTTTGAAAACCTTCCTTGAAAAAATTTTAAGCCCTTCTTTAGTGTCTTGGACCTATGGATTATTGTGGTCTCATTCAGGCCACAGCCCAAGTGAGCCCTATCCTTGTTTGTGCCCTTGTCCTGGGATCACTTCCAACTCACTTCCATGTGGGACAGACCAGATGCTTTGAGCATCTCCATGACTTGGATCCACGAGAATTTCCAGGGACTTCTGGTCACCCAATTCCAACCTAACAAAAGATTGTTTCTCCTAATTCCCCCATCTCTCCCAAAGTATTTACCTGGAGGCTGCAGACCTTTATGGGTAAACCTGCCACCATGTTTTAGGTAAAAGAAATGAGGATGTAGGCTTTGGAGTCCTCAAATAGTCTGATACAATTTTAAATGTTCAATAAAATGTGACATTGAGATTTTGAGGGTTAATAAACTCCAGCATACTGGAGTCTAATTAGAATTGCACTGTGTTTTGATTGATGTCAGTTTCTTGGAGCATAAGAAAAAATTCAAATTGTGTTCAATCTTCCACACACTTTGAATATAAAAGAAAATAGATGGGTAAGGAGTGGGAAGGGAGTAATAAATTGTTACTATCTAAGAGCTACATATATCAAAAATGTTTTCTGAAGATGTTTGGGAAGGAAGCTACATGTTGTACATTTGGGGGAAAGCTGAGGATATGGAATGTGTGGTTATCTGCAAAAAGACTCTCCAGCCTTGACCCACTCACACAAGTCTCTAACATCACAGGATTCAGAAAAGGAAACTGAGGACTCTACGTTCAGGAGCCCCATCCCTTACAGATTTTTCCCTTTTGTATACTTGCATACATAAACACTCTGCCAACACCACCAGCAGCAGCAAAACTGTATAATTATTGGCCACAGAAAATATACAGACATCATAGGATGCATTCATGCTTCATTCCTTCTAATCTGGATGACAAAGTGAGAGCTTTAGGAGAAGAATAAGGTGGCAATATCCACTAAACACTGGCTTTTGAAGGTGGTTTTCAATGCTCAAAGCTTTATGTTTCTTTACGTTTCCATTCAAATACAAATATTTAGGAAGTTTGATTTCATCTGTCATATATCAAAAGTTAACATTAAAATAATCTCATAGCCAAAACAAAATTCTTCTCAAAAACCACTTTTTGTGTTACAAATACATTCCTAAGAACTAAGCATATGCTTAGAATAAAATCAAACAAGTGAAGCAGTTAAGCATAGATTATCTTAATTGCTCCTAACTACAATGATGCTCTCCAATTTTATAGATGGGGAAACTCAAGCTCAAGGAACTCATATTAGTAAACCACAAAGGTTAAATTAGGATCCAGTTCTTTATGTTCTTAGCACATTTGTTTACTTACCAATCTTCCTTCAAGGCTATGAAATAAAAAGTGACACAGTTGTTTCTGCTTGTGGTTTCATAATGCAAAGTGTTTAATCTGTAATTTTTTACTAGAGAAAAAGATTTGTGTTTTTATTTAGCTATATCATGTTATATTTACATCATGTTATCTTCATATTACTAGAGACTATCAAACACTACTAAGTAAAATCATATTTTTTTTCTTAGTACCATAATCACCAAGAAGTTTTCTATTTTTAAGAGTAGAAAAATTGTTTATAAAGGTCTTAAAAGCACAAACATTAAAAACAGAATAGTCTGTCACAGAAAATCTCATGTGAGCTCAAAAGAGAAATTCAGTAATAAATCAATAATTGTTATATATTTCTTAGAGTTTTAAAATATTTTATGCATGACTGTTTGATTGTCCCAGTCACATTTAAAGGAAAGGATTATGTCTTATACCTCCTTATGCTCTCAAAACCACCCTAGGTGCTGTTATATTCATTGTTAAATGAGATTTATAGATGTGTATGGATCATAAAGTTGACTTGCACTCCATATACCAGTCACACACAGAAGGTGCAACTCTCTATTTAAATGCAATGAATTACATGACATTTGATATCTGCTCTGAAATCTTTCCCTTAGTCTCCCTTCTCATTAGAGAAATGAGAATTTCTCTCATGGGGCTCAAAGTCTTCTGTGATGAAGCACTTATCCCCTGGGAAAGGTGACATGTGGATTTATATCCTTTCTAACATGTAAATGTATTATTCCAGAGCTTTGGGGAGGGCAGCTTGATAAAGCGGTTGAGAGAACTTGGGCTGACTAAAAATTCAATATATGTGTGTCGGATTGTGTGACAAGTAGAAAAGAGTGAAGATGGAATGTTTAAGCCACTTAATTTCCTCTATGTTAATTCCCGAATGCTCATTCTCTCTCTCATTCTCTATCTTCCTCCCCACCCCAACTCCTCTCATTCTCACTCATTTGTGAGATTCACAAAATTAACATCAGCAACAATACCTGTTATACACTTAGGTGGCTTGGGTTAGTGTCCTTTAATTATAAAATCCACCGCGGATTTGATTTTTAAAAACTCAATAGCAGGTCACTTGCTAATATGCAACTTTGATTTGCTTACTTAACTTATTATTTATTATTAATTTTGGAATTTCACCAATTTTTTTGAAATGCCAATGCTACATTTGTGGCATACAATAGGAACCCCTGTCAAGGCTATCAGTGGAAGTTGCTTAATGCCGCCTTCTTGCTTTCTTCCAAGGGTGTCTGATATGATCTTAAAGTATGTCCTTGTAACTTACTATTTCACATTTGACCATCTAAATATGAACCATCTAGGTGTGTTGCACATTCCTGGCATATTAAAATCACTGCTAACCCTATAATAGTTAACAAAGCATAGGCAGTAACTTAGAAGCATTATTCTTTTACAAGAATGTATACGGGAACGCTGGAGTTACTCTCAATTGTGCATTTATTACCAGTTTGATGCCGAGTTCAGCAGTAATGAGTTGGACTAACAAGCTTCCCTATGGTTAAAATGTTCAGTAAGTACATTTCAGGAGAAAGAATGTCAGTTGCTTTTTCCTGACCATCTAAAGGAGATCAGAGTCCTTTTATTTTTCCAAATGAAAGTTAAAATCCAATCTGGGCCTGGAGGGGATTTACTCCACCTCTCCTGGTTGTAGCCCTGAAACAGCCTCCTCCATTGTCACTGAGAGCTTAATGAACAGAAGGGTCCTTTGAAAAGTGCTGGCATTTATTTTTACTCTCCCTCTGCAATGCCAAATGATGACATTAGAGCGCTTTGTTCTTATGTGCCATTTTTCTTCTGAGGAACCTGTGTTGCTCCTTCCCCATCTATCACTATGTACACTTTGTAAAACAGGTTAAGATAAATATTACTCTTTTCAATATCTAGGGTATCATAAGCACAGAGTTTAAGTGACTTGTCAGAACCACAGCCACTTAGTTGTCAAGTCTGCCTTGAACACAACAAAGAAACATGATTTCCATTTCTGTGCCTGTAAATTAAACGGTTAGCCTCATAATGGAAGCATCAGCTTATCTTGAAATTTGTTAAACAGACTAGTAAGACTTGGCAGAGAACTTTTTACTCTCCACCATTTCCATGTTGGGTTAAAGGATTCATAGAGGCACATTCTCATAAATTGTTTTCTAGTTCAGTTACTTGCTAGCGTCTGTCAATCCCATTTACAAATCTGGTGGACCTTTTGTGAATTCTGGCCTCTAAAGAGAATTGGGGGGTTGTGTTCCCCTCTAGGTTCTCTCACGCCACACTCCTCCATCCACCATCACTGCACGTCGTTCATATCCGTGCGGGACATGGAGACAGGCCATTCATTCTTGAAGACCTCACCTAATAGTCATCACTCTACTCACACAAGTTCACACGGATCACAGATGTTTCTAAGTGAGTTCATGAATCAATAGAACAACCCAGGACTCTGGGCAGGAGACTGTAAGCTCCATGAAAGCATGACTAGTGTTGTACTTGCTTTTTCCTCACACCCTACGTTGATGTCTAGCACGTACTATCCATTCAACGTGTTTTGTTGACTTTATTGAATTTCACACACACAGAGGTAGTTTGCATCATGGGATGTTTCTGTTCCTCCCTTTGAGTCTCAAACTTGTAGAATTCAGTTTTCCTGTGACTACTGGAGGTTTGGGGAGTTCAGATGAATATTGAATTGGGGTTGTCAGCCTCGTTTAAGAGAAAAGAAAGGCAAAGGAAATTGCTCTTTGATGTCTGTAATACAAAAGGTCAGCAAATATTCTCTTCTCTCTGCTCTTCCAGGACGAAAATATCATCATCTTAGGTAGATTTTATTTGTTTAGTTTTGTTCTGTGTGTGTTTGCTCATGTGCCTGAACATAGAGCCATAGCTATTACAGAAGACCAGTTACATGGTCAAGCAGTAGAAGGAAAAAATTTTTCAAAACTCTTCTTTGTAGAAAACTCTTGGTACACTATGAAAAATATGATTTTACCATGGATTTTTATAAAACTCTCCATATGGAATGCTTTCTTATTTCTTAGAAATACAGCATTCTTTGTGATATCACTTGTTAGGTATAATGATAGTGAACTTTTTTTTTAAGATTTTATTTATTTATTTATTTGTCAGAGAGAGAGAGAGAGAACACAAGCAGGCAGAGCGGCAGGCAGAGGCAGAAAGAGAAGCAGGCTCCCCGCTGATCAAGGAGCCTGATGTGGGACTCGATCCCAGGACCCTGGGATCATGACCTGAGCTGAAGGCAGCAGGTTAACCAACTGAGCTACCCAGGCATCCCAATGATAATGAACTTTAAGGGATAACCTAGATCACTGCTTATATTGTATTTTTGTTGTTTAGAATACTACTAGAAATACAAAATGCAAATATGGACATATGTGTGTATATGTATGCACATATCTATGTGCATATGCATGTGTGTATGTGTGTGTGTATATATATGTATTTTTCTCTAAGTAAGGTATCTAGGAGCACAGTTTGCTTAATTTTGCAGGAAAAAAACCCAAAACTCATAAAGACACAAAAAATTCATTACCTGTAGTGAGACATTCTGCATTTTGCACAGAGAAATTCTTTGTGAGGTAAGTTACTGAAAAGGGACACACTATTATTTTACAAATATTATGTATTCGTAGAGCTACAGAGCTAGAGCTCTACGAATGCATAATATTTGTAAAATAAAATAAAATAAATACAATACAGAACTAGAGCTCTTATAGCTCTTACCTAGAGCAAATAAATTTCATTTTCATTTACAGGCTTGATGTCTGCTTATTATAATAATTAATCGTGAAAGGGTACATCAGACTTCTGGGAGAAAGGAAACTTCAGTATGTTCCTTCAGTAGGTTCAGTACTGAGAATAGTACTGAAAAGTGACATTTTGATTATTTTCTATATAGAAATGAAATAGATCCAATAAAGATCAAATATTCCTCAGAAAAGCTCTTTTTTGATAACCATTGTCTGTAAAATCTAATAGTGCTGTCATTAGAATGGTATCCTTTTAGCAAAATACAATTTTTAACGCCAATCTTGTTAACTTTCCCGTCCTCAGAATGTCTATTTTAAGTATTGTTTTAGGATATTATCAATACAATAAAAGTATTTTTTTCAGTTTATTCCTAGGAAAGAAAATTAAATATGGGAAAATTACCTAGAATTGTGAAAGAAACTGCATATATATAGCATAGACATTTATATATAGCTTATATTCAAAATTTAGACTACTTTTTCATTTGTTGTTTTTATTTTACAATTAATCATAGTTAAAGTCATCATTTTGACCTGGGTATTTTTTGTTTTGTTTTGTTTTGTTTTAATATAAGAAGATAGACTCAATGAGAATTCCAGAGATTGCAAACTGTTAAACAGATGTATTGATTTTCAGGGTTTCACTCCATGGGAACTAGACTAAATCTCAATGCCAAGAAAAAGCAATTTAAAAAGTAGAGAGAGGAAATTCTTGAGCTTTCTAGAAACTTTAAGAAAATACTATATAATCCTTGAGTGCTTAAACCTGAGAAAAAAGTTTGGCTATGTTTGCTCCCTAACACTGATTTCCCTCACCTCTACAATAGTCATAGTGTCTCCCTGTTAGGGATGTTGTGAAGATTAGGTGGGATAGTGCATTTCAAATGCTTAGACAAAGGCCTGGCATGTGCTAAGTACCTAATAAATGGTAGCTATTTTTTTTTTTTTTAATTATCCATCAGGAAACTTAATTCTCTTCCTTTTCTCACCTATAATTCAAAATGTAACACTGTTTTCTTACATACAATAAAAGACCCCTGTTAAAAGTTTGCAGCAGGATGAAATTTTGACAATATTATACTTCTGTGTAAATACCACCACCACCACCACCACAATAAAAGTATAGAAAGTTTCCATCACCCAAAAAAGGTCCTTTTGCTTCTTTTCAGCCTCAGGAACCACTGATCTGCTTTAAGAAATATAGTTTAGTTTTGCCTGTTCTATAACTCCATTCAAATGCAATCATACAGTATGTACTTTTTAATCTTTTTTCACTCTGTGTGTTTTGAGTCTTTTTCACTATATGTTTTGAGTCTCTTATCTATATTTTATGTACTAGTAGTTTCTTCCTTTTGAATGCTAAACAACTCATCATTGTTTTAATGTACCATAGTTCCATATCCATTCACACACTGATGGATGTACGGATTTTTTTTCTAGTTTTTGACTACTCTAACTAAAGCTATTATGGACGTTCTCACACAAGTCTTTTCGTGAAAGTATGTTTTCATTTCCCTTTGGTAAGTATTAGAAGTAAAATTTTTGTGTCATATGGTAGGGGTATATTTAACTTTGTAAGAAACTTCCAGTTTTTGTGAAAATAACATTTTACATCGCCACCTGCAATGCACGAGAGTTTCTGTTGCTCTGTATCTTTGAAAACACTATTCCCAGTCTTTTTAATTTCAGACATTCTTATGGTTGTATGGTAGTATGCATTGTGATTTACTGAACTTACTGTATGCACCACTTTCTTGTTATTGAGCATCTTTTCACGTGCTTCGTGGTCATATTTAAAACTTCTGTATGAAATGTCTGTATCAATCTTCTGTCCATGTTTAGTGGGCTGATTATCTTTTTATTACTGAGTTGTAAGAATTTATTACCTATACTGGATACTAGTTCTTTTTCACATGTATGTACATTTTCAACCAATTTGTACCGGGCATTTTCATTTTCTTTTGGATCTCTTTCAAAGAGGAAAACTTAAATTTTGATAAAGTCAAAATCATGTTTTTATATGGTCCATGCTTTTGGCACTCTTACCTAATGAACAATAATAACAAAAAAAATAACATCACAGGAACTTCAGATAATCCCCCCCCCCCAATGTTCCTTCAAGAATAATATATTTTTAGCACTTATGTTTGGTTAATTCCTGTCTATCCTTATACCTATCACATTCTGTTCATTATTATAGCCTTATTAAAGTCATCAAATAAAGTCTTCAAGCATTGTTTTCATTTTCAAAATTGTTTTGGCTATGTCAGAATTTTTGTTTTGCTAAACTCTGCAATCAATATGACAACCTCTACAAAAAGCAAAGTGAAAACACCTTGGAGGACAGTCACATGCAAAAGAATGAAACCAGACCATTGTTTTACATCATATCAAAAATTAACTTGAAATGGCTTGAAGATTTGAACATAAGACCTAAAACCATTAAACCCCCAAGAAGAACACATAGATGATAAGCCCCTTGACATTAGTTTGACAATTATTTCCTTGGATCTTACACACACACACACACACACACACACGCATGCGCACGCACACACACACACACACACACACACACTCATTCAACAAAAGGAAAAATGAACAAATATAACTGCATCAAACTAAAAAGTGTCCACACAGCAAAGGAAACCATCAACAAAATGAAAACGCAACCTACTGAATGGAAAAAACTATTTGCAAATCATATATATATGAACAAAAATATATAAGGAACTCATGCAATTCAATAACCAAAAAACCCCAAACTGATTTAAACATGGGCAAAGGATCTAAATAGACATTTTCCCAAAGAAGATATACAGATAGCTGATAGGTATATGAAAATATGCCTAACATCACTAAGCATCAGGAAATATAAGCAAAACCATAATGATATATCACCTCACCCCTGTTAGAATGGCTGTTATCAAAAAAACAAGAACTAGCAAGTGTTGGTGAGGATGTGGAGAAAAGGGAATACAAAATGGTGCAAGCAGTATGGAGCTCCCTCAAAAAATTGAAAAAGCTACCATATAATCTAGCAATTCCACTTCTGGGTATTTATCTGAAGAAAACAAAAGCACTTAAAAATATATCTGCGCCACTATGTTCACTGAAGCATTATTTACAAAAATCAAGATATGAAAATAACCTAAGTGTCAAACAATGGTTGAATGGGTAAAGAAAATGTGGTACACACACACACACACACACACACACACACACACATACCTCATATATTTTATGCAGTTACAAAAAAGAATGAAATCTTGCCATTTGTGATAACATGGATGGACCTCAAGGGCACTATGTCAAGTGAAATAAGTCAGCTAGAGAAAGACAAATATCACCTGATTCCACTTACATGCAGAATCTTAAAATTCACAGAGAACAAAGAACAGAGCAGTGTTTGCCAGAGACATAATGTGGTGAGTGGGCAAAATGGGTAAATGGGATCTAAACTCCTAATTATAGAATAAATAAGACATAGGGATGTAATATACAGCATGATATCTACAGTTAATAATACTGTATTGCACATTTGAAAGTTGTTAAGAGAGTAAATTTTAAAAGTTCTCATCACAAGAGGAAAAAAATGTATAACTACACGTTAATGGACATTAACTAGACTTATTGTCGTGAGCAGTTTGAAACTTACACCATTTTGAATCATTATGCTATGCAACTGAAACTAATATAATGTTATATTTTAGTTATGCTTCAATAAAGATTAATTAATCAATTTAAAATCCCCACAAAAACCTATGGGAATTTTGAACATTGTCTCAACTCTTTGAACCAATTTGAGGATAATAAGTACATTAAAAATATATTTTGTAGTGTACACTGTTGTACAGCTAAGTCTGAAAATCCTTAATTTGCTATTGTGATGCTGACATTTATGATTTCACAAGTTAGACATTGCCTATCAAGAGTTACCAGGTAGGGGCGCCTGGGTGGCTCAGTGGGTTAAAGCCTCTGCCTTCAGCTTGGGTCCCAGGGTCCTCGGATCAAGCCCCATGTCGGGCTCTCTGCTCAGCAGGGAACCTGGTTCTTCCTCCCTCTCTGCCTGCCTCTCTGCCTATTTGTGATCTCTGTCTGTCAAATAAATAAATAAAATCTTTAAAAAAAAAAAAAAAAAAAGAGTTACCAGGCAAATGAAAAGGGCCAGCTTATCCAAATATATTACTTGCATAGATGGATAAGCTATATGGATTATATGTACTAAATATGTATTAAAGTATCATACATTAAATTTGATAATATAATCTTGAGCAATACTCAGTAATGTGGGATTTGGAGGTGACAGATTATAGAAATTGTAATAAAAAATTTAATATTAAAAATGTGTTTTAAAATTCATAACTTAGCATATCTTATCATTTATCCTCTTCAATTTCTAAGAGTAGCATTTTATATGTTTCATTACACAGGGCTTGCACATATTTTGCTAAGTCGACCCCTATGTGTTTCATGTTGTTAACGTTATTTTAAATGACATTTTAAAAATTCATTTTCTCTTCTGGCCTGCCAATATAGAAATATAATTAACTTTTATGTATTGACATTGTACTTTACAATCTTGTTAAATTAACAATTTTGTATCATCTAAATGATTTTTTGGAATTTTATCCAAAGATGATATCACTTGCAAATAAAGTTTTTATTATTTTTTCCTTTTTAATCTCTATGACCTTCTATCTTTTCTGCTTTATTGCACTGGTATAGACTCCCCAGTTAACTACAGACTGGAAATTGTGAGCGCAAACTTCCTTGCCTTTTTTCCTAGTTTTAGGAGGAAAGTAATTTGTGTTTAAGTATGATTTTAACCATAGATCTTTAATCTGTTTTCTTAGTAGTTTTATGATGAATACAGGTTGAATTTTCTTAAATGATTTTCCAGCATCTATCTAGATGATTATATGGTTTTTCTCCACTATGTTATTATATTAATATTGCATATATTGGTAAAGAATTGGTGAAGAATATAAGGTGAAGAATGATTTAGATAGAATCTATATGGAAATGGGTACAACCACTGGAGATTGTATTTCAGGTGAGAAAATGTTTTGTCTGTTTTAGGAGCAATCCTAGGTCAGTCTGCAGGTAGACATGCCAGCACTTCCTGAATCAGAATTTAAAGGACAAAGAATTGTTAATAAAGACTTCCAGGTTCTACGATATTCTAGGATGACTTCCAGGTCCTGGAAATGGATGGAGAGTCACTGACATGAGGAAAACCTAAAGTACATTCAGTTTTCGTGTATGTGTGTGGGTTTTTTTGGGATCTGATATATCTTAGATTCTTATGGGGATCCAAGGGTAAGAGTCAACTTGGAGGTGGGATAGATGACTCGAGCTGAGAGAAGAGGTCTGAACTTGATACTTACATTTGAAAAATTCAGGGTACAGCTCATATTTGAAAGAAACGTCTTTCTACAAGTTTCAGAGCTTCAACACTTCATTGTCACTCTTTGATATTTTACTCCTTTTCTCAGATTCCACTTTCCTTCCTTACAATATCTAAGTACCACTTAAGCAAATATTTTCTCTTCAGGAAATCCTTTACTAAGTCCTCCAAGTTTTAGTGTATAGCTGAGATACAAAGCCAAAGAAAGAGCCCGAGGTAAGAATATAGTGAATGAAAAATACATAACTTAGGACCAAAACTTGAAACACTAACATGTAAGAATCAGGTTTTATAAAAGCCAGGAGAAGTAATAGTCTCAAAAAGCCAATGTGTGATCCACTGTGTCAAATACTTCTGGAAAAAAAAAAAAAAAAGAAGAAGAAGAAGAATTGGATTTAAAAGTTTTCAAAAATTTCTAAATTTTCTCTCTTAAGCTATACTTCTTATAGAACAGTTCAAGAAACTGGCATTTAATACTTCATATCCAGGGTCTATAACAGAAACAAGTTTTTTTTTCCCCCCTTATGGAATGCTCAAGTATCCCAAAGAGCACGATTTTTTGGACTGTGACAATGACATACCCATGTCACCTTAACAATGTTAAAAAAAAAAAATTGGAAGGAGAAACTTTAAACTGCTACATAAAACATTGTAGAGGTAAAAAATACTTTGTGAGTGAAATTCAAAATTGGAGATTTATGTAACTCTTTCCCTCTAGGAAAGATTTAAACATTATTGAAAAAATAACTACACACACACACACAAAAGTTTAATTTTAGGGAAGTGCAATGATTTAAGTAAAAGATTTAATATATTTATGATATCTTTCATTGTAGGAACCTGAAATCTTATTTTTCTTCTCTGATAAATACATTTTTAACTCGTCATCAAGGTCCATAGAACAGTTAATACAAATAAACAGACACCATAGTGTAGCAGAGAGTCTTATATTATAAATGAATGTTTGGATTCTCTGCTTTCTGCTCTCTGTTCAAAATACTCAGACTCTCTGGAGCCATAATTTTAAATGCCCACAGGGTTGACTCAGCTTTTTATCTTTTCAAAGATAGATACAGAGTACTAGCACTTTTAGTGTCTGGTATTTGTGGAAGCTTATTCTATAAATGTTTAATTTACTTAAAGATGAATTGACAGTCTTTTTTTTTTTTTTTTTTTTTAACTAGGATTTACACTGGTCCCAATGTTTCTGTTTTAAAAATAAAAGGCATCAGCACCTTGTAAGCTTTGTTCCAAATATTCTTTTTCAATGTCTGATGTGTCATATGTAGCACAGTAGAAGATAAATGCCTTAGAATTATTTTTTTCTGTAAACAAAAAGCACACACTAAATGTAGTTCTTATTTATCTTTCTGTGTTTGTGTTATTAATTTGATGATATCTATTTATAATCTGCAACTAGCCTCTTAGGTCCTGATGAAATAACTTTGAATTGCTTAGGTAGTAATATCTGACAAATACTGAGAAATTTGGTTAAAGCATGAAATATAGTACTTCCAAGAGCCCCTTTAGCAATGATGACATAACTGGTATTTTCCAGAGGCCTCATCAGCTTATTGATATATTTGGAATTAAAAAATAATATCTGACATGTGTTATTGGCTATTTATTTTTCTTGTTTACTTATTTGTTTGCTTTTTTTTTTTCATGGTCAGCCTTCCAAAAGTAGGGCATGTAGAAAATTAGCTCTCCTCTGCTTCTAAGTGAATGTTTCTTGAGAGAAGAGTTTCATAGCAAATGGTGGTCTATCAAGTTCCACATATTCTCTTGGTTCTTATGCAGTAAATGTTTCCAAGTGACAATGCAATCACTTTTGGAGATGAATGTAATTCCTGAAGAATCCAGGTCTGCTCTACTTTCCACTGAAAATCACTAATTGACAATTATCTGGCTATTCCCACCACATACAAAGCATTGTCAGGCTCAGCGCTGGGAGCTAACCAAAAGAAAATCATTCATTCCTCCTTCTTACTACTTGATACCTGTGGTTTCTCTTGTTTCTATAATGCTGGGGTCTGTGTTTTAAATTTCAATTTTTATTTTTATTGTTTTTAGCTCTATTCCCAAAATTAAACATCTCTGGCTTCATATATCAGAGTTTTTATGTATTTCACATAAGTTTATTATTATTTTTCAAATCTAAGTAATAAAAATTCTCACACACTAGGCTCCAGGATTTGGCAGCCACAGCATGTCTATCCTGGAGAGAGAGAGGACACTTGTGGTTCTTACAGACTTATTTTTTTCTGTGTTGCTCCTGAAGCCAATCCATTCACTATGAAATGGGATGTCAAAATACAGAATGTGCACAAGTATACACTAGAGATTTGGTCATTTTGGTAACTATGCACAATATAATAGATAGTACAGTAATCTGACTTTTCCTAGCCAATAGTAGGACACAGTTATATGGAAACTCACCTTAATAGCATATCTCAGATTGCATTGGATCATTGACTTCATCTTCATAACATAGCATCTCAATTCTCTCCCAAAGTTTTCTGAATGTATCTAGAAATTTCTAAAACTGTCTCAGAAAATATTCAAATTAATTTCAGCCTCCTTGGTTGTGCCATTATCCTTATTTGCCACCTGAAGGTAATATTTTGCCTTGGCTTCTGCTGCAGTTTTTAAAAGAAACATAATTCCTGCTTAAGATGCTATAGTCTAGGATACCCAAAGCTGCAATCTTTTATGGAACTATAAATTCTGGACAAAATATGAATACTACTCTTCTTGAAAGAAATCAAGCACACACTATGAGCCAAAGATTAACAGAAATTTCCCTTTGAGAGCATTTTGAAGCCATGGTGCAGAAAAATAGAGTCCAAGGAAAAAGGAGTAGGCTTAGAGGGTAGATGAAACAGATATTAGAGTTTGGGATTTTCTATAACAATTTAGATTTGGGGATATGGTTTGATGGAAGTAAATCACACACACATAAACACTCAAAACAATATCTGTGTAAGACCTCTTCAGAATCTTAGCTGAATGCTAAAGATTCTGAGAGACTTAAAAAAGAATAATACAGAGAGTATAGAACTGGAAAGACACTAAAATCATGGTCCAGCCTGAGTACAATATCATTATGACCACCCATTCATTCAGTTGAGACTCCAAAACAGGCACATACAGCTGTAAGGATCATACAATTTCTTAGGACTAAGATACATTGAAAAAAAAATCTAAAAATAGACTCCAGCCTAAAAATAGACCCCAGCAGATTAAAATAATCTGAGGGCAATTTGTCAGATCAAACTGAAGCACCCCTTGGAACTATAGGGTATTATGTTGAGCAAAATAAGTCAATCAGAGAAAGACAATTATCATATGATCGCTCTGATAAGAGGGATTTCAGAGGCAGGGTGAGGGGTTGTGGGGGGTGAGGAGGGAAATAATGAAACAAGATGGGATCAGGAAGGAGACAAACCATAAGAGACTCTTAATCTCACAAAACAAACTGAGGGTTGCTGGGGGGTATGGGAGTAGGGATAGGGTTGTCGGGTTATGAACATTGGGGAGGGTATGGGCTACAGTGAGTGCTGTGAAATGTGTAAACCTGATGATTCAGACCTGTACCCCTGGGGCAAATAATACATTATATGTTAATAAAAATATTTTTTAAAAAATGGAGCATCCTTTAGAGAAAAGTTACGTGATGTGGGTAACTTAAATTTTGAATAATTTCCATCAAAAAAATAAAATATATACTAGATATCCAAAAGAGCAAGATAAAGTGACTGATAACTAAGAAAGACAAAGAAAAAGTAGAACTAGGCCCAGAGATGAGTTAGACATTAGAACTCGGCAACTAGAAATTCAAAATACTGATCAATATACTTAAAAAAAAAAAAAAGAAATAATAGAAAAATGTATAAAAATTAGAATGTTTCTGGGAACCTGGGTAGCTCACTTGGCTTTAGCATCTAACTATTGATTTGGCTCAGGTCACAATTCTAGGGTTGTGAGATCTAGCCCCACACTGGGCTCCATGCTGGGCATAGAATCTGCTTAAGATTCTCCTTCTTCCTCTCCCTCTGCCTACATATACATATGTGCTCTCTTTTCTCTTAAAAAAAGAAAAAAGACTATTTCAACAGATAAACACAATCTTTAGAAAAAACAGTACAGGGTCTACAATTTAAAAATACAATAAAACAAAATTAAGAATTCATTGTATGGGTATAAGTTTAAGAACTCAATAGAAAATATTCAAACTGAAACACAGATAGAATAAAACTCTCACAAAATGAAATACAGAAATATATGGGACCCACTTTAAAAAATGTATATACCATAATTTCTCACAGAAGAGAGAGAATGGGAGAAAAAAATAATGAAAAAAATATAAATATATAGTTAATACTTAAAACATAAAGCAACAATTAACATACATAAAGGAAGAAACTGACAATAATACAATAGTAGGGGACTCTAACACCCCACTTCCATCAATGGATAGATGATCAAGACTGAAAATCAAGATGAAAACAGTGGCTTTTGAAGTCACATTTGACCAAATAGAACTAACACTATATAAATATATAACATTCCATCCAAAAAAAACTCCAAGATACACATTTTTTTCAAGTTTACAATGAATATTCTTCAGGATAGATCACATAGTAGGCCACAAATAAGACCCAATATATTCAAAAGATTAAAATTCACACCATGTATTTTTCCTGACTACAACAGTGTGAAACCAGAGGAAACAAAACCTGCAAGAAAAAATATGGAAAGATCACAAATACATGAAGTAAATAATATGTTACTGGGACGCCTGGGTGGCTCAGTGGGTTAAGCCACTGCCTTCGGCTCAGGTCATGATCTCAGAGTCCTGGGATCGAGTCCCGCGTCGGGCTCTCTGCTCGGCAGGGAGCCTGCTTCCTCTTCTCTCTGTGCCTGCCTCTCTGCCTGCTTGTCATCTCTCTCTGTCAAATAAATAAATAAAATCTTTAAAAAAAAAAAAAATATGTTACTAAATAACGCATGGGTTAACCAAGAAATCAAAGAGTAAATCCAAAAAGAAAAAATATATGGAGCCAAATGAAAACGAAAATATAGTGGTCCCAAATCAACAAAAAATGTTCATAGAGGGAAGTTGATAGCAAAACTAGCCTACCTCAAGAAACAAGGAAAATCTCAAATAAGCAACCTAACATTACAGCTAAAAGAGCTAAAAAAAAAATTGATCAAAGCCCAAATTCAGGAGAAGCAAGAAAATAATAAAGATTAGAGCAGACATAAATGAAACAGAGACAAAAACAAACAAGCAAAACACACACACACACACACACACACACAACACAGAAAAGATCAATGAAACCTGAGACTGGTTCTTTGAAAAAAAATCAACAAATTGATCAATTTTAACCAAATTTAACAAGGAAAAAAGAGGAAGGACTCAAAATCACAAAGGAAGGAAGAGAAATAATGACACCACAGAAATACAAAGATCATAAGAAATTATGAAAACTATATTCCAACAGATTGGACAACCTAGAAGAAATGGATACATTTCTAGAAACATATAACCTCCCAAAATGAATCAGGAAGAGATAAAAAAAATTTGATTGGATTGATTACCATTAATGAAATTGAATCCATAATCAAAAATCCCTACAAACAGAAGTCTAGAACATGGTATCACAGGTCAATTCTACCGAACATTTGAAGAAAAGTTAAAACCTATTCTTCTCAAGCTATTCCCCAAAAAATAGAAAAAGAAGGCAAATTTCCAAATTTGTTCTATGAGGAAAATATGACCCTGATATCAAAACTGGGCAAAGAAACAAAGAAAGAAAAAAAAAAAGAAGAAGAAAAGAAAGGAAGAAAGAAAGAAAGAAAACTACAGTCAATATGTCTGATGAGCATAGATGCAAAAGTTCTCAACCAAAAATTGGCAAACTAAATCCAACTATACATTTAAAAAGTCATTCACCATAATCAAGTGGAATTTTTTCCAAGGATGCAAGGGTGGTTCAATATTTGCAAATCAACCAATGTGATATATCTCATGAGTAAGAGAAAGGATAAAAATAGAGGCAGAAAAAACATTTTTTGACAAAGTACTTTGACAAAGTATGATATCTGTCCATGATAAAAACTCTTGATAAAGTAGGTTTAAAGGGAACATACTCAACATAATAAAGTCCATCGATGAAAAATCTGTAGTTAATATCATCTTCAATGGTGAAAAGATAAAGTTTTTCTTCTAAGATCAGGAACAAGACAAGGATGTCTACTCTCACCACTTTTATTCAACATAGTACGGGACATTCTAGCTGGAGCAATTAGATAAAAAAAGGAAAGAAAGAGTATCCAAATTGGTAGGGAAGAAGTAAAACTTTCACTATTTGTGGATGGCATAATACTATATATAGACAACCCTGAAGACTCCACCAAAAAACTGATAAATGGATTCTGCAAAGTCACAGGGTACAAAATTAATATACAGAAATCCACTGCATTTCTATACAGTAATAATGAACTAACAGAAAGAGAAATTAAGAAAACAATCCCATTTATAATTACATGAAACAGAATAAAATACTACCAATAAATTTAAGGAGGTGAAAGAACTATGTTCTCAAAACTATAAAATATTGATGAAAGAAATTGAAGATGACATAAACAAATGGGAAGATACTCCATTCTCATGGATTGAAAGAACCAATATTATTAAACTGTCCATAGTATCCAGCAAAATCTACACATTTAATGCTTTCCCTATCAGAATACTGATAACATTCTTTACAAAGCTACAACAAATACTATTAAAATTTTATGGAACCACAAAAGATCCCAAAGAGCCAAAGCAATCTTGGTAAAGAAGAACAAAGGTATCACAAAGGTATCACAATCCCAGATCTCAAGATTTCTTGCAAAGCTGTAGTAATCAGAACAGTATGGTACTGTCAGCAAAAATAGAAACATTAATCAATGAAACAGAATAAAGAGGCCAGAATTAAACCTGTGCTTCTTTGGTCAATTAATTTATGACAAAGGAAGCTAGAATATACAATGGGGAGAAACAAGTCTCTTGAACAAATGGTCCTGGGGAAACAGGACAACTACATGCAAAAGAATGAAACTGAACCACTTTCTTACACAATACAGAAAAATAAACTCAAAATGGATTAAAGACCTAAATATGAGATCTGAAATCACAAAGCTAGAAGAAAACACAGGCAGTAATTTCTTTGACTTTGGCCACAGAAATATTTTTCTAGATATGTCTCCTCAGGTATTCACCCAAAGAAAATGAAAAAAACTAAATCAAAAAGATATATGCACCCGGATGGCTACTGAAGCACTGTATACAATAGTCAAGATATGGAAGCAATGCAAGTGTCCATTAATAGATGAATGGATAAAGAAGACGTGCCATTACACACACACACACACACACACACACACACACACAAACATTATTCAGCCATAAAAAAGAGATCTTGCCATTTGCAATAACTTGGATAGACCTAGAAGGCATAATTACAAGTGAAATGAGAGAGAGACTTGAATACCATATGATTTCACTCATATTTAGAATGTAAAAAACAAAACAAAGGAACAAATAAAGGGGGCAAAATGAGACAATAAAAACCCAGTCTTATATACAGAGAACAGCTGTGATTGCCAGAGGAGCGGTGGGTGGGGGAATGGGTGAAGCAGATAAATAGGGGATTAAGAGTACATTTATGGTGATGAGCACTGAGTAATGTACAGGAATGTTGAGTCATTATATTGTATATCTGATATGTAACACTATGTCAATTATACTTCAGTAAAGAAAAAAAAACTTTAAAAATGTGAATGAAGCCATCAATCTGTAAATTCAGTTACATCAGTGACTTTGAGCAGGATAAACAAAAGAAAACCATTTCTAAGAATTTCATAATCCCTTTGCTCCAAATAAATAAAATCCTTCAAAGTAAACAGAAAAAAATAGCATAGATATTAGGGGAACTACAGAATCAAAACAATGGAAAAACATCTTTAGAGTTATGGGGTGAGAGTGGTGGTAACTGCCAACTCAGACTTCTATAATCAGCAAAAACTCTAAGATAAAAATGTATCCATTATCTACTGTTACATAATAAAGCACCCCCACATTTAGCAGTTTCAAACAACACAGATTTTTATCTTGCAATTACTGTGCGTCAGAAATTTGGGCACGGTTTAACTGGGTCTTCTGATCCAGAAGACTCTTATATGACTAGCATATGACTCTCACATGCTGTGTTCTTACTTCAAAGCTCAGCTAGGAAAGGACTTGCTTTAAAATTAACTCATATGACTTAGGGCAATATTTCTGGCTGTTGAACCAAGAGCCTCAGTTAAGCACTGGTTGGTGGCTGGAGGTTCTCCTCATTTCTTTACCACATGGGTTCTTCCAACATAGCAGTTGGCTTCACCAAAGCTAGCAAGAAAGGGAGTGTGCTAGCATGACAGAAGTCACCATCTTTGTTATCTAATTATGCAAGTGATATTCTATCTTGTGTTCTGTATTCCATTGGTTAGAAGCAAGTCACTAGATCCTGCCTACATTCAAGGCGATGGGATTGTGCATGGATGTGAAAACCAGGAGAGGATCATTAAGGCCATCTAATAATTCTGTCTACCAGAGAAAAAATGAAGACTCAAAAAAAGAGCGAGAGAGAAAAATATTGAAACTAAATGAAATTAAAACATTAGACATACCTCATGAATCACAGATAATAAAATAATATAAAAGAGCCTTGAAAGTAAAAATGATAGAAATATTTCAAAATATGAGGGAAAAAATAGAGTGAGACCAGAGAAGTAAATCTTTTGAAAAGAGAATAATTACTTTTTCTGAATACCTGTATCAAATATTATTTAAGATACTTTAATAAATATCTATAGTAACAAAATAGTTAGCATTAGATGTAAATATGAAGACATAAGATCTATATAAGAATGATATAAATTCTAGATTAAATTGAATATATTAAGTACAAAAATAGAATTAGCTTGCATATTATCTGAAACTGAGTACCTTATAGTAACACTGTACACTTTCTAACTTCCTAATAAAAACAGGTCAGTTCAGTTGGTGGATCCCTTTTCCTTCCCTGGTTAAGTGCACAGGCATAGCTTCAGAACAATCCTCTTGTGATTTTGTTTTAACAAGCATGAGGACAAAGGCACACTTTGTAGACTGATGAAACAGAAACAAAAAATCATCTAGAAGTAGTACTGGTGTAACTACATCAGCACTGAAATAAATACCCATCTCCAGACTATACTACTCCTTACAGCAATACTGGATGTTCTCAGTTTATGCTATTCTTCAGTGACATTGTCAATGTGCATATCAATGATAAATTGTGCTAATTCGCATTCTCCAGATAAATAGTGAAGGTAAGCATTTTTTTTCAAATGTTGGTCAGCATTCAGCTTTCTTGTTCTACAAAAACATCTATAGGAATTCTGTTGTATATATTCAGGATTTGATTTATCATTATATGCATCACAAATATCCTTTCTAAATACCAGGCTTGTTAATTAACTTTTGTTAAAAAAAAGTTGCTTTCTTTATATACAAACAAGTTTTTCATTTTGAATGTAATAGATTAGTCTTGAACTCTTTGTGGTTTTTTGTTTATTTAATTTAATTTTTTAATATTTTTTATTTTGTTATGTTAGTCACCATACAGTATGTTATTAGTTTTTGGTGTTCCAAGATTCAATGTTAGTCTTGAACTCTTTGATTGGAAGTTTTAGAGTTCTAAGTTCTAGTCTAAGTTTCTTAGACCAACATTATGTACATATTCTCTTGTAAGTTCTTCAAGGTGTTTTAAAATTTTGAATTTTTTAAATAGGTTTATGTAATGTATAAGATATATATGGTATAAAGATATATTTTTTATATAATGTATAATAATATATAAATGGAAATTTTCTGTGTATAGCAAGGATCAGGATTTTGATTTTTTCAGTGTGGATGTCAAAGCATCCTGAATATACTGGACATTGTATTATCTAATATATTGATTAAATGGTATTCAATACCCTTAATTTAGTTTATTTCTTGTTGATATATATTGTATCAGCTTCACAGATTTGAAGTTCTATTATTAAGTAAACAAATATTCAGAATTTATTTAATGAAATGATTCATTGGTCATTAGGGAATGGCTTAATAAACTCTTGGAATTTAGTGGCTTTGAGCTCTACTTTCTCTGATATCTGATATCTGATATTAATAATGACTAATATCACTATTTTTGCATGGCATGTGTTAATCTATCATTTTTCTTTTTAATCTTTCTGTGTCTTTCCATTTAAAATGTAATTGCTGATGTAGGAAATGTTAGGGTTCAGAGCAAACAGTCAAAAAAGAATTGTTGCAATGTCTTGGGTGCAAATGGTGCTTTTTTTAAAGCACACAGGACCGGTGGGCAGTGAAGGAGCAGGAGGCTGGCTGAGGACAAAGCAAAAGCTGGCGCCTTGCACCCCCCTTCACCAGCTCCCCTCCATATGTGTAGCATTCCTCAGGCACCCCTGACTGCCATAAAACGATAAATAGTTAACTTGCAGAGATCACAGTCCTGCAAGGTAGGAGTCTCCCTTGGTTTGCAAATGTGCTTGAGATTTACAACAAGGAAGTTACCTTATCAATAGCCCTAATGTCACCTTCCCCTCCATGAAAAACCGAAGGAGGCGGAGGTAGAAGGAAAAGTAAATAAAGTTAAATTTCTTCTAAACCTAAATCTCATTAACAAGGATGCTTGATAGCAGGAATGTAACATTCCACCAGGAGACTCCCAATTGTCTTTACTTGATAGTAACCAGGCCTTCAAGATCCTGATAGTGCTTTTTTCGCATGCGTGGGCTAACCGGCCAGTTCTGCTTCTGTAAGATTGCTTTGTCTGCTTTCGCAGGCGGGTCCCCTGACCCAATTCACTGACGCCAAGTATGCCTGTTCAAACTATCAATCAGCTCAGCCCCACCCGAAACTTGTTTGTACCTGTCTATAAAAACCCTGTACCAACCCAGCTCTGGACCTCTCGGTGTTATTGGCAACAAGTGGCGCAGGTCCAGGTTTGAACCTGCAATAAACGACCCTTGCTGATTGGCTTTGACTCACGTCTCTGGTGGTCTTTTAAGGTGGGGATAATACTCTATTGGCATTTCATTTGGAGGTTCCACCGAGATCTCCCCTTCAAGCCCACCAGACAACTGGTCAACGGGTCGCTGCAACCGATCGGTAAGAAAGCCGGCTTTGTCTTTTGTCTCTGTTTTTCGTATACTTTGTTCTTATGTCCTGGCTGTGTGTCTTGTCCTTTCTGTATTCCTGGGTTAGAGTCCCAGGGCGGTGACTGGCAAATCCAGGTTCGAACCTGCAATAAACGACCCTTGCTGATTGGCTTTGACTCACGTCTCTGGTGGTCTTTTAAGGTGGGGGTAATACTCTATTGGCATTTCAGGCAGAAGAACTTTCGCTGAGGTTGTGACAAGTTGACAGGAGGTTAAGGACAGCACAAGCCTCCACGGTATTTTGGAAACGAGGTTTCCAGGATCCTGAGGGGGGTTAGCTGTTGTAATGAAAAGGTCATTTACTACTGTTCAGTCATCAGTTCAGACCCTTCAGATGTTCATCAGTGGGCCATATGCTTGGAGGATGATTGCTAACATATATCTTGGGGGGTGGAAGAGATAAAGGAAGTTTCTAAAGGAATTTAAATATGTTAAAGAAGACTAACGGGAGCCTGGAGGTTGGGTATATGTTACGCTAAGATTGCCTTTTGCCCTTAGCAAAGTATTAACATCCAGGCAGCTGAGTTCCTAGAGGAATGTCACTCTGCCTGTTTTGGACTTCTTAATGGCTGTAAGTAGTGAGGAAGTTCAGTTTTTTCTTTTGCCTTTGTTTACCATATCAACTGCTATAATCCTATAGCCTCTGCCTTTTTTAAAAAAACAATCTCTGCCTTTTAATTGGGATGTTTACATTATGTGCCTTTAATGTGACTACTTTTATGATTAGCTTTAGGTCAATTGTCTTATTGTTTGCTTTCTATTTGTACCATCTGTTCTTTGTTCTCTTTTATCATTTTTCTCCTCTTTTACAATAAATGAAGAATAGTTTATGCTTAAGTTTTTCTCCTTTTTTGGCTTATTATAACTTAATGCTTACTTATTTTAGCAGTTATTTTACTGTTTACAATGTGCATTTTTATCTTATGACAGTTTACTTTCAAGTGTTAATATACTACTTTATATATAAGAATCTTACAATAGCAAGTACCAGAAATGGTGACGTTATGGACCCCCTGAAAATTTACTCTTGTGTAAAAGCAACAAGAACACTGAGCAAAAAATTGTCAAAATCTAATATCAAAATTCTGGAAGTTAGCTAGAGGCTTAGAACAAATTGAAGACTGCTTATCAGGAAAAAAAGATGGAAGTATTATTAGAGAGGTATTATCAGAGAGATCTATGGCATTTCAGCTTCCCCTTTATTCCCTTCAACCTCTTTCCAGCTTCTCAGTAGATTTGCTAATAAATACCCTTGCATTCATGATGAAAACCACCAGTCTAGGAAACTCTGTAGAAGATAAAGCAGGTTGGGACCTCTCCCCAAACAAACATTTCCACAGAACAGTCTTTATTTGAACTACTTGACAGTTCCCTAGACAACCCTACAAAGATCATCTTTATTTGTTCTGACCCGGAGCTTGCTCAGTGAAAATAGCCTTTTCTTCCCTAATGGAGGAAGGGTGTCAAAAAACAGTGACAATTGCTTAATACCACAGCTACCTGATAGCAGTGATAAGAACTGCAGCAAACAAGAAATTGGCCCAAACAAAAACGAACAAAAATCCTTAATGGAAAACCTGGGAAGTAAAATGAAATCATCCAAAGGATGTTCTCTGACTACAGTGGAATTAGGGAATTCAGTAACAAAAGGACAATGGGAAATTCACAAATAGGCTACATTCCTAAATAGCCAAAGAGTCAAAGAAGAAATCAGGATAATTATTAGAGACTATAGTAAGATTAAGGAAAAAAAAAACGTATTGTAGCATAATTAAAAAATATATAGTAAAAGTAGTGCTTAGAGGTGAATTTATAAATGTCAATACCTATATTAAAAATGATGACAGATGTCAAATCACTAAGCTAAACTTTAAGAAACCAGAAAAAGAAGAACATAAAACAGTAGGAAATAATAAAGATTAGAGCAGAAATAAGTGAAATATAGATTAAAAGATCAATAGAGAAAATGAATAAAACCAAAACTTGGTTCTTTGAAAAAAAATAGATAAAGAATATAAAAATGAAGTCTCAAATTCTCATATGAGGAAAGAAGGGACATTATTAACCACTTATGGAGATAAAAAATGATTATAAGGAAAACTAGGAACAATTTTATGTCAACACATTAGATAACCTGGATGAAATGGACAAAATACCTAGAAAGATACAAACTACCCAATGGACTCAAGAAAACCTACACATCTAAGCAGACCTGTAACAAGCAGAGTGAGAATTAGTCATACAGTAACTTCCCACAAAAAAACTCAAGCCCATATGGCTTAATTGGTGAATCTATAAAATGTTTAAAGAATCAACACCAGCCCCTTACAAATTTTTCAGAAAATAGAGGAGACACTTCCTCATACATTTTCTGAGCCCAGAATAACCCTGATATCAAAACCAGGCCAAATCAGGGCATCTGGGTGGTTCAGTTGGTTAAGCATCTGACTTTGGCTCAGGTCTTGTTCTCAGGGTCTTGGAATCAAGCCCCAGGTCATGTGGGCTCTCCCCCCCACGGTACTCAGTCTGCTTGTCCCCTCCTTCTGCCCCTCTCACTGCTCATGCTCTCTCTCCCTCTCAAATAAATAAAATCCTTAAAAATTAAAACAGAAAAAATCAACACAAGAAAATAAAACTACAGACCAGTATCTCATGAATATAGTCACAAAGATTGTAGCTAGCAAACAAATCAGGCAACCTAAAAATGATCTTATACCACAACCAAGTGTGATTTACAGCAGAAATACAAGGCTGGTTCAACATATGAAAACCACCATATGATTATATCAATAACCACAGAAAAAGCACTTGACAAATTCTAACACCAATTTTTTTTTTAAAGAGTTTATTTATTCATTTATTTGACAGAGATCACAAGTAGGCAGAGAGGCAAGCAGAGAGAAAGAGGAGGAAGCAGGCTCCCCGCTGAGCAGAGAGCCCGATGTGGGGCTCGATCCCAGGACCCTGGGATCATGACCTGAGCTGAAGGCAGAGGCTTTAACCCACTGAGCCACCCAGGCGCTCCTCTAACACCAATTTTTAAGTGATCTCATTTTCCTCTGCCTGAAGGACTTTGACAGTTCTAGAAGTGAAGGTCTGTGGGTCATGATTTTTTTTCAGTTTTATTATGTTCAGAAATTTATTCCACCTACAATTTTATTTATTTATTTCACAGAGAGAGAGAGAGAGATCACAAGCAGGCAGAGAGAGATGGGGCTCCATGGCAGGACACTGAGATCATGACCTGAGCCAAAGGCAGAGGCTTAACCCACTGAGCCACCCAGGCACCCCTCAACCTACAATCTTAAAACATAATTTTGTTGCTTAAGAATTCTAGATTGAAGGTTTTCTTCCCAGTACTTTAAAGATGTTTCTTCACTGTTTACTTGTATGGACTGTGTCCTTAAAATATCTCTTGCAATTCTTATATTTATTTCTTTGTATGTAATGCATTTTTACATTTCTAGCTTATTTTTTTTAATATTTCCTTTTTTATCACAGTTTTTCAGTTAATTCAAGAGTTATGAACCGTGGTATAATTCCTGCATTTTCTTTTGCATGGAATTCATTAAGATTGTTGGATCTGTCTGCTTATAATTTTTATCAAATATGAAAATATTTTGTCATGATTTCATTATATTTTTTCTGTCCCTTTCTTTTCTCTAGTTTGAACACTCCAATTACTGCTGTATTTGTCTGCTTAACATTGCTCCAGATTTAACTCATGCTTTTTACCATAAAATGAAGATAATATTTAGTTCATAAGAATGCAGCACATAGTAAGTCCCTCATAAATAATATCCATTCTGTCAAGGAATGAAAAAAATATCATATAAATATGAAGAAGTCACAAACATAACTTCAGGGACTTTATACTAAGTTTTCTAAGCATATAATCAGGAGGTACATTCAGAAAAAAAGCTCTTTGTTTTGTTTTGTTTTTTGTTTTAAAGATTTTATTTATTTGACAGAGAGAGATCACAAGAGGACAGAGAGGCAAGCAGAAAGAGAGAGAGGAGGAAGCAGGCTCCCTGCTCCACGACCCTGAGATCATGATCCGAGCTGAAGGCAGAGGCTTAACCCACTGAGCCACCCAGGTGCCCCGAAAGCTCTTTGTTTAATGAGGAAAATATTTTTTGTTTTCTCTCTCTCTTTTTTTTCTACTTGCTACATCTGATTAGTACTAAAGTTGTCTGGATTTTAATATTTATAAGCTTTCAAGTGTCAACAAGAATATGTCCAATCTTCAAAATTCTCTAATCTCATAATTAATAGTACATACAATATATTGAAGAGAACATTAAAATCAATTTTCAATTTACTTAACTAGTCACAGATTTAATTATAAAGCATTTTTTAAGTTTTTTTTTGCTGTAATTTTGTATGACTCTCAATTTTATTGAAAGCAATAATTGTCTTCTTAGCACAACACAATAATTACACTGGGTAAAAGTCTTCTACACAGTCCCATTAATTGATTAAAATGATATTTTTGAAAGGCCATATGCCAGATGGAGATTTTCAATTTGCATCAAAGGAAAGTTCCACGTATTTTTGGAATTTTGTGATTAAAAATAAAATAGAACTTAGAATATATTGTTCAGAGTTCTATTAAGATTCTAGTCTTGTCACTACAAATTAAAATAAAGTTCTTCACCATGTATTAATAAAATAAAAGATAAGGAGATAGTTATTGAAGAAAAGGAGATTTCCCTCAAAATGAAACCTGTGATTGGTCTTTACCTCCAATCTGATGCATTCTCTAAAACAAAACAGCCCATAAATAAAAATAATAGTAATCTTCAGCATACCTCAATAATAATGACGAGAACTTAGAATTGTTTCATTTAAAAAAGAAAAAAAGAAAACATTAACATATGCTCATCTATCATGAAAATGCATTCTATCCAATGTATAAAAAATGGATACTATAGGCTTGGTAAAGAAAAATATTCATTGATATCATCTTTCTATACACATTCAGGCAAGTTTTCCTCCTCTAGAATATCTGATAAATAATAGGAATTCCTTTAACCTTGAGAGAAATCTGAAAACCATAAAAAAGACAGAGCTATAAAGCTATATCTGTAGACACTGCCTGTTACCTGCTCAGAGCTATTAGTGATGACTGATGTTCAGCAGAGCTATTCTGACTGATATGCCTCAGAAAGATTTCAGAAGCCTTAGCTAGTGTCTTCCATTTGGTTTCTTCTTGTATCAGAATGTATTCATTATGTTAATACTTATCAAGGTAGCTATTCATTTTTCAATGGAGAATTCTTTGAGAAGCTTCTCCCAAAACTTCGGTAAGGCCTTATAAAACATCATAGTCAAGTTTCTATTGAAGACCTTACTAAACTTTACTAAACTAAAACTATGGAGACCCCCTATATGACTATGACATTATAGCCCACTGAAGAAAGCAAGCAGAGTTCCCAAGACTATGTGTGACTGTATTATAAAGCATTGTAAGTTTATTTATGCCAAACTGTCTTTATTTTTTCCTAAATTTAATTCTCACTCAAAGGTTTCCTTTTAATAAAATAAAATTCTGTGATATTATATACTTAATGATATTGGATAACGATGTGCTTTAACCCTTCTGAATTGTTGGTTAAACGAAAACAAATGCAGAAAGTAAATGAAACAAATATAGTCCTGATTTTGGAATTTGAATGACACTAAAACTCTTATTGTTCTACAGAGCTTTAAAGAGAAATCATTCAATAAAATAACATAATTATTCATAACCATCAGCTTGGTGGAAAGTCAGTGTGCATCATTTCAGCAAATAAAGTTTGACTTTTTTTCTCTAATTCTTTTTGAAGATTTTGCAAAGTAGTTTTAGATACGGTCACTTGGAACTTGAAAATAGCCTAGGTTTTACTCATTATGATATCAGAAACAAGACGGGATGGGGAGGAAGACAAACCATAACTCTTAACCTCACAAAACAGAGGATTGTTGGAGGGAGAGGGTTGAGGGTAGTTGGGTTATAGACATTGGGGAGGGTATGTGCTATGGTGAGTGCTGTGAAGTGTGTAAGCCTGATGATTCACAGACCTGTACCCCTGGGACAAATAATACATTATATGTTAATAAAAATAATTAATAAAAAGAAAGAAATTTTTAAAAAAACCTTTACTTTTCCTCTCCTTTATCTTTATTTCCATGTAAACTCCTATATTACAACTTTTAATGATCATTTATTTCATTCATGATTCCAATATACCTCTCGCAAGCTCTTTTTAATGTTAGTGAGCCTTGGAATCAAGGAAATTAACAGTTCCACTTCTTTTTTTCTTCCATTTCTTAGAACTCGTGCTTTAAGTTCCACATTGCCTATAACTTATAGCTTTTATCATTGCATGTGGCCCAAAGCCAGGCAACTGTTAAGTGTTCCATTTACCTCTCTGAGGTACATGAAGAAACAGGGGTAAAACAGTGAACCAACAGACAATTGCAGTTACTTTGAATACTTAAAATTACACCAAAAGTTGTTCCTTACAATATTAAAAACAATCAGATTCTAAGAGTGGAATCTGCTTTTACATCTGGCCAAATAGCATATTATTACCACTATAAATACTGCTTACATCTGTTTCTTCTCTAAATATATTGTGCTATTTTATAGACACCAGTTTACTTTGAGTGAATGAATATAATTATTTTATAGATTTCTTTTTTTATTCTCCCACAATCGGGATATATCAGGTTAGATTCAAATCATATTGCTCTCAAAGTATTTTAGAGTTGTATTTTGATACTTGGCTGAAACAAAAGAAAAACCTTTCTGGCTTTATTTTAAGTCAGTTGACAGATAAACAGCAGGACAAACTCTACCACAATTAAGGATGAACACATTGTAAAATGAGCTGCTACCAGCCATCTGTAGGTAATAAACATTACCTATCCTCTAGAATAATCAGCCCTTCAATTATCCACAGAAACTTGGACCTGGGTATCTGTTCTCCAACAATATGCCTGTTATTTGTCACCAAATCATTCCAGAAGTATTCTTTTTATAACAAAATATGAATGTGAAAAACAGACATTAGACAAACAGAATGTCATTTCCTTTTGCAAAAATATTTCTGTACTTGGAGAGTCCTGAAAAATACTCTGCACCCAAAAAAAGAATCTTTTGCTACATGATTCTGAAATGAAATGGAGATGATATCCTGCTGTAAATCTTAAAAGCATTATTTCCTTAGTTTCAGAAGAAAGCCTTTAGATGGTAGGGTCATCAGTATTGCTATTTCCTTAACGATGACTTTGCCATCATTCTGAAATAATTATTTTGATAGACAAGTATTCCTTCTCATCTGCACCCCACCCTTAATTTATATTCCAAGAATTGGCAAAAGGAAAGGCCTGGCAATCTCATTCTGGCTTCATATTCATGGTATTTTCAATTCCTGGTACAATTTCAAAACGGAAATTGTAACATATGGTATGCTTTGTCACACTCTTAGGTGATTTCATCCTATCTTCATATTACTTCCAATGGTCTCTTTCCATTAGCTTGTGATATTGAATACTGTGATAGCCACAGCAATGAACTCAACACTGAACAACGAGCAAAACTAACCCCAAATGGCATTTTATTTACCCCAAGGGAAATACACACTAAGGTCACTGCTTTGAATATTCTTCTTTAAGGTTGAGAAACAATTAGTTCATGATCCCGTAGAATGTGATAACAGCAGTACATGCTGAAGATCAATCTATTACATTTAATTAAAAGAAAAAGGTTGATATATTTGGGTTTCATGTTTTTCTTAAAAATTTATATTTTTTGTAGAAGTTTGAAATTATATAAAGTAAGGGTGAAGATTCATTTCTTGCTTTTTCATTTACTCAGAAATTAAGAATGTGATATGATGAGCGTTAGGTGTTATACACAACTGATAAATTCTTGAACACTACATCTGAAACTAATGATGTACTACATATTGGCTCATTGAATTTAAATTAAAAAATTTTTAAAAAAAGAATACCAGTGGGGTTGAGATTTACACTCTGTTAGGCATTAGATATATTTTAGACTTCGTTTTTATCCTACAAACTATAGAATAAGTAGAGTAAATCCTCAACTCCAATCACAAAACTCTTTGTCCTGTAATTTGTTACTGCTCTTGATAGATTAAATAGTTTCTTTCTTTGTATATTATTACATTCAACAAATATCTTTGAACACCTGCTGTGTGTCAGGAAATATGTTATGCACTGTGAATATGTGCTAAACAAGAAAGACCAGTTTCTATCACCAGGAAGCTGATGCACAGGGAGAATCGAGACGCAAATAACTACAATTTTGACAAGTGCTATCTGAATGAAAGTACAGGGTATCAATATTTCAGAGGCGGCAAAAACACAAATGGAATAATTTTTATCCTCAAAAGCCCAACCACCCTGCCTCAAAATCGGAAAGACTCTGAACAACTATTAAAACTAAGAATAGGATTCATCAAAGCGTTTTGATACAGCATCAGTAGAAATGATATGAATAAGCAATTCATAGAAGGAAGTCTCATGGCAATAGCATTTCAAAGAAGCTCAACTAATCACTTATAGAAAGACATAGATTAAAGGAGTTTTGTTTGTTCACTCATTTTATTACTTCGCTGGGGCTGCAGAAAAATACCATGACCTGAATGGTTTGAACAATAGGGATCTTTTGTCTCACATTTCCGTAGGATGGAAGTCAAAATATCAAACTGTCAGCAATGTTGGTTCCTCCCAAAACTGTGAGAGAATTTGTTCCTTGCCCCTTGTGTAAAGTCTGGTAATCTGCTGCAAATCCTTGGTGTTCCTTGGCTTCCGTTGCATCACCCTCAACTCTGCCGTTTTCTTCACATGATGGTGTCCTTATGTGTATATGTCCTCACCCAAACTTTTTTTTTAAAGATTTTATTTATTTACTTGACAGGCAGAGATCACAAGTAGGCAAAGAGGCAGGCAGAGAGAGAGGAGGAAGCAGTACCCTGAGATCATGACCTGAGCCGAAGGCAGAGGCTTTAACTCACTGAGCCACCCAGGTGTCCCCCCAAACTTCTTTTTATAATGACAGCAGTCATATTGGATTAGAAGCCCATCCTATTTCGATGTAACTTTTTCTTGACTAATCACATCTGTAACAACCCTATTTCCAAATATTCATATTCTGAGGTACTGGGGGTTAGGACTTTAACATGAAAATTTTGGAGGGATATGATTCAATGCATAAAACATCTCAGATATGTAAATACCATTAAACATATAACACTTTAATAACAAGTGCTGGCAAAAATATGGAGAACAGGTCATTCTCATATGCTGGTAGAATTCTACATTAACAAATTTTATTTATGATGTCATTTTGGCCAAATCTACCAAAAATTAAAAATGTACTCAACTTCTGCTTTGGATATTCCACTTTTAGAAATCCATCTTATATAAATACATGTGTGAATAAAGATTAATATATAAATAATAACTGAAACAAGAAGAAATAAATTATTTTCTTTTTTAAAAAATATTTTATTTATTTATTTGACAGAGATCACAAGTAGGCAGAGAGGCAGGCAGAGAGAGGGGGAAGCAGGCTTCCTGCTGAGCAGAGAGCCCAATGCAGGGCTTGATTCCAGGACCCTGGGATCATGACTTGAGCCAAAGGCAAAGGCTTTAACCCACTGAGCCACCCAGGAGCCCCAATAAAATATTTTCTAGAATTCAATCTGAAATATTTCATATTTTATAGGCCATTATGAATATTTTTATTTTTTAATTTCTTCTTCATTATTAAAAATAGAAGTGCATTGATTTTTCTATAGGGATCTTGCATTCTGTGACCATGCTAAACTCATTTAATATTCCCTAGAGAATTTTTTTGGTACATTCTTTAAGGCTTTCTATAGGGAAAAATGTTGATAAAGTTTTGCTTCTTTCCAATATATATGACTTTTATTTGTTTATTTTTTAGCTTACCTTATGGCACTTGTCTGAGACTTACAATAAAATACTAAAGAATGGTAAAAGCAAACATATTTGCTTCATGTACAATTCTAGTGAAAAAGTATATTAACTATAGTTTCCCCATATTTTGTTGTTGTTTAGTATTTTTTGGACACCCTTGAGAAAATTCCTTCTTATTCCTAATTTACTGAGGGTTTTAAGAAGGTGTATTGAATGTCTTTTTGCATCTATTG
This sequence comes from Mustela nigripes, assembly GCF_022355385.1. NCBI lineage: Eukaryota > Metazoa > Chordata > Mammalia > Carnivora > Mustelidae > Mustela > Mustela nigripes. The sequence continues at coordinate 151,273,047 of NC_081559.1, forward strand.
AGATCATCACATTGTTTTCTTCCCCCTTATTTTACTTTGTTAATTTAGTGAAAGACATAGATCGATTTAAAAATGTAAAACCAGGGGCACCTGGCTGGCTCAGTGGGTTAAGCCTCTGCTCTCAGCTCAGGTCATGGTCTTCTCAGGGTCTGGGATCAAGCCCTGCATTGGGCTCTCTGCTCAGCAGGGAGCCTGCTTCCCCACCACCCACCACTGCCTACTTGTGATCTCTGTCTGTCAAATAAATAATCTTTTAAAAAAATGTAAAACCAATCTTGCATTCCTGAGATACACCACACTTAGTCATGATGTGATAATTCTATCACATGATGTATTTCAGTTTACTAATATTTTGTTAAGGATTTTTGCATCTATTCTTAAGGGTTATTGCTTTGGAGTGTCATTTTCTGATTTGGTATATGGGAAATTCTTGTCTTACAGATGACTTATGAAGTGTTTGGGTAGAAGTGATACTGTATCTTTCTGCAGTGCTGAGTACAATTTACTAGTAAAGTAATCTGGGCCCATGGTTTTTATGTGGGAAGGTTTATATCTGCAAATCCAATTTCTTTCAGAGACATATAGCTATTTAAGTTATCTCTTTCCTCTGATATGTTTATTTCTGTTTATAACATTGTAATGAAGTTACTTAAAACATTTCCTTTCTTTCTTTTTAATAATTGCAATAGTACTCATGATGTCCTCATTGATGTTAGAACATTCATAGTACTAGTAATTAATGTCTTCTCTGTTATTTTTCCGAGAACTAGATAAATCTGTTTTTTAAATTTCTCTTCTCCCAAAATAAGGCTTTTTAAAATTTACTTTTCATTACTTTTCCACTTCTATTTCATTGATTTTTTTTTTTTACTTGTTCCTCTAGATTCTACTCAATTTAGATGGAACTTTACTCTTCTTTTTCTAGCTTTTTAAAAATTTTTTAAATTTTTTTTTAAGATTTTATTTATTTGACAGAGAGAGAGAGAGAGAACACAAACAGGGGAGTGGGAGAGGGAGAAGCAGGCTTCCTGTGGAGTAGGGAGTCCTTCATGGGATCATGACCTGAGCTGAAGGCAGCCGCTTAACAACTTAGCCACCCAGGCACACCTTTTCTTAAGCTTCTTAAGTAAGACAGTTATGTCAACTTTACAACCTTCACCTATTTCTAATGTTTTTGTTTAAGGCTATAACCTTCTAAGAACTGCTTTCGTTGTGTTTCAGAAGCTTCATGTTTTGGGTTTTCGTTTTCTTTCAGTTAAAAGTATTTTCTAATTTGTACTTTTTTGGTCTGAAATAGAAGTTATTTCTAAGTGTGTTAATATCCAGACATTTGAAGATTTTTACAAATGTCATTTATGTTTTGTGTTAGCTGTGGTCTAAATATTTACTGTGTATCACTTCAGTTCTTTCAAATTTATGGACACTTTTTATGGTGCTATATATAGTGGGCTACACAGTGTCCCTCAAAATGGATAACTACCCAGAACTTCAAAATATGATCTTGTTTGAAATAGCATCTTTGCAGATGTAATTACTTAAAAGATCTGAGATGAAATCATCCTGGACTTTGGGCCCTAAATTTGACAGAGATCACAAGTAGGCAGAGAGGCAGGGCATCCTTATAAGAATGAATGTGAACCTGCTAATGTTTTTGTTTTGGTTTTGTGGCCTCTAGAACTGTAGGAGAATACATTTTTGTTGTTTAAAGTTACCAAGTTTATGGCAATTTGTGATGTCATCCTTAAGACACTAATATAGATTATGGTAATGAAAAGTTGAGTGCTGCTTTAACAAATATCTAAATGTGTGGGTGTATATATTTTCCCAAACTTACCAAGTTGTACACTTAATAATATTTTATTGTATTTAAAACATAGACAAATAATGCCAAACAAACAATTCTGGATCAGATATCCACTTCTGGAAAAATGGAGTAAGTTTACTTGTCCTTATTCATCCTACTAAACTTATTAAACTTACTAAAAATACTAGAAGACCTGAAGATCATAAAAAAGATTGTAGATGAGCTAGAGATTTCAGAACCTAAAAAAAGATGCCGTGGTGAATTCCCTGTGTTGTTTCATTCTCTGTTTCTTTCCTTTTTTTGATTTTCCTTTCTTTATATATTCTAGATTGGTTTCTGGAGAAGCCAGCAACCCAGAAATGGGAATTTTAGAACTGAATAAAAACAATAAATAAAATAAAATACTCAGTGAATGGGTTTGAATAGAAAGGAGAAAAACAATTATAAGTGAACTTAGAAATTATTCAATCCAGAAAAAATAAAAATAAACAAAATATTTAAAGGAACAGAACCTCAGAAGCCTATAATACCATCACAGAAGATCTAACATTCATTTTAACAGCATCCCAAAAGGAGACAAGTAACAGGACAAGACTAAAAAAATACTCAAAGATATAATGGCTAAAATACCTTCCAAATTTAGCACAAGACATAAAGCCAGACATTTAAGAAGCTTACTAAATCCCAAATAGGATAAATCCAAAGAAATCAAAGGCAAGACACATCATATTCAAACTTGTGAAAACTGAAAACCAAAAAAGTCTTAAAAGCAATCAGAGAGAAATGATTTATTATATACAGGAAAGGAAAGTAATGTAAATCCAAATTTGAGCAAAAATATCCTTCAGAAATTAAGCAGGAATCAAGACATTCTTTAATGAAAAAAACTTTGTTGTCAGCATAAGTACAGTGAAATAATAGCTAAAGGAAATCCTCTAAAGAGAAGGGGATAAGGAAATCTTAGAACATCAGGAAGGAAGAAAAAATGGAGTGAAAATATGAATTAGTACAATAAAATTATTTTCCTCTTGAGTTTTATAAATTTTGTTTGACAGGTGAGGCAAAAATTACAACATTGTCTAATGTGGTTCTCAATATATATTGAGTATTTACTTAAGACAGATGGATTATACATGAGAGGTTAAAGGGACATAAAGAGAATTAAGTTTCCTATACTTCATTTAAAGTAGTAAAATACTAATATAATGTATTAAGGTAAGTTATGTTTATATAAAGTGACACCTAAGACATGTAAAAATCTGTACAAAGAGATGCATTTAAAAACTATAGATTAAAAAAAACTATAGATAAATTAAAATAGAATTCTAAAATACATTTGAGTAATCCAAAGAAAAGCAGAAAAAATTATCAGAAAAATCAAGAATAGAAATAACAAAGCAAAAGATAAAATAGAAGATTTAAGCCCTGACCTACCAATAATTATACTAAATTTCAGTGGTCTTACTGTACCTATTAAAAGGTAGAGATTGGCAGAATGAATAAAAAATTGTGAATCAACTCTATCTTATTTACAAGAAACCCATTTCAAATTCAATGACTTAGGTATGTTAAAAGTAAGATGGGAAAAGACATATCATGCAACATTAATTTTAAAAAATCAGAAGTGAAACAAAATAGACTCCAGAACAAAGAAAAAAAAGAAAGGAACATTACATAATGATTAAAAAATAAGGTAATCCATCAAACACACACTGCAATTCTAAATGTATATCCAAACAACAGAAATGAAAAATAATGTGAAGCAAAAAACTGATAATACTAAAAAAGGAGAAATATAGAAATCAACATTTATTGTTGGAGACTGTATGTACTATTCTGTTCTCAAAAATAGATAAAACATGCACAAAGAAGATCACCAAGGATAAGGACAAACTCATTAATATCATCAAACAACAGGATCTTATTGAAACTTTTATAAAAAACACTCTCTTCTTGGGGCATCTTGGTGGCTTAGTTAAGCATCTGTTTTCTGCTCAGGTCATGGTCCCAGGGTCCGGGGATTCAGCCCCGAGTCAGACTACCTGCTTGGTGGAAGGCCTGCTTTCCCTATCCTACTCCCCCTGCTTGTGTTCCTGCTCTCACGGTCTCTCTCACTCTTTGTCAAATAAATACATAAAATTCAAAAAAAAGACAGAAAACATAAATTGTTAATAGTTGGAATGAAATACTGGGTTTCATAGTCCCCTATTCAATATTTTATGATGTTCCAACCTATTCTTTCTCCCCTGCACCTTCCCCAGGGTGCCCCCCTACCCTATCAGTAACCTATACTGGGCAGCTTGGATGCCATTTGGACAGAGAATTCTTGGGTGCTAGTTACCCAAAGTTCTGAGAGTGAAGAAGGGTTAGTCTTGGGCTCTTGGATAGCACAATCTCCTGTTCCTAAGGATTCTTTACCAGTGTGAAAAAGCTAGAGGAAGGCCAGAACAAGCTCTCTAAAGCACAGGGCTCAGGGCAGAATCTCCTTGTTTTCTTTGTCTAAAGGTAATATTATCAGCACCTTTTATTATCATTGTTGTTTTTTATTTTATTTATTATTTATTTTGCGATTGGTGGGATATAAAGATGAGGAAAGAGGAAAGACTAGATGTTGATTTTGGCCAACTGATCACAGTGCGCTATTGATTGATAAGGGAGAAGTTTGGGTTGGTTTGGAGACATCTGAAGGAGCCTAAAAGGGTAAAGCTAATACAGCACTATTCTAAGCATTGTGACATGCATAACACTCACTTAACAATGTAATTCTGGGTATTACTATTATCATCTCCATTTTATAAATACAGGGAGTAGACATGGAAAGTTTAAATAACTTGCTCAAACCCACACATCTAGTAAGTGGTAAAACTACTGTAAACTCAGGATTCTGGTAGTAGAATCCGTGCCCTTATCCTCCTTATCCTCGGCTTCAGATGCAAAGAGTATTAAGGTCGGGATAATAATATGATTTGAAAATGTAGATTTGGGACCTCTCAAAGTATAAATCATTGAGCTTACAGATTTCTCATATAAATTACATATAGTACAAATAGAGGAGGCTAAATACAGATGTCTAAAAGCAATTCACATTTGAGATCATGGTGGGAGGAGCCTTCAAAGGAGGCAGATAGAAACTAGTGAAATAGGGATACAAATATCAAAAGACTTTATACTAATCAAAGGCAAGGAAAGAGGCCATATGTAAAAAGAATGCTTAACCGTGGTAAATGCTATGAAGACATCAGGAAACATATCGACATTAAACAAGTGCCCACAGTATGTAAGCACTAGATGAAAGCCTTTATATATACTTATCATGTTAGCCTTGTAGGAACTCCATGCTATAGGGGAAACTTCATGCTAATGAAGAAATTATAATTTTGCGGGCACCTGGGTGGCTCAGTTGGTTAATCGGCTGCCTTCAGCTTAGGTAATGATTCCAGGGTCCTGGGATCAAGCCCTGCATCAGGCTCCCTGCTCAGCAGAGAGCTGCTTCTCTCTCTCTCTCCCTCTGCCTGCTGCTCTGTTTACTTGTGCTCTCTCTCTGTCAAATAAATAAAGTCTTAAAAAAAAAAAAAAAGAAAGAATTCTCTTCATTTTATGAGTGAGCAATCTGAATCAAAGAAAGGTTAATAAAATTGTTCAAATTTGCCCAGATCATAGGTTAAGACATGGAATCATGATTCAAATGGAAGCCATCTGATTTCTGAGTCTGTGCAGTCATGATACTCTACTGCCTTTGAAACGGGTGCATCACAATAAACAACATGGATATCTTTAGTAACTTCAGTAAAAATAGGTGAAGAGGTAATGACAATGGCTGTCAAATATTGATCCAAGATATTTAGAAAGGAAGTAATGGAAAGACATTATGGATCTGGGGGAGGTTTTTTTCTGAGGGGGGAGGCTTTGGGTTTGGTTTTTAGATGAAAAAAAAAAGAAACAAACTGCTTATGCACAGAAACCTATATAGTAGGTATTATTCTAGATATACTAATCTCTTGTGTCAACAACGTGTGGTGCCCCTAAAGAAAGGATCTTTCTTTGTAAACAAAAAGGAATACTTTCTGTTGTCACTATAGGAAACCAGGGGGACAAAAAGGTGCAAAGTGCAGATAGAAGTAGAATACTCAAGGAAGTTGAGCTCCTTTTTCTAGACTTTCTCATTTCTATGGGAAAGAAGGGATCAGATCTCTTCCTAGCAAGACAGCAGGAGATAAAGTTCTGTCTAGGTTTGAGAAAAGCCAAGAGGTTTTAAATTGCTGTTGTAGCTCGCAGAATGCAGAGAGGACAGCAGAAGCATGGAAGCTATCTGGTGGCATGAGGAGCCCACTGAAGTTAGAGCATCAGATGATAGCCAGGTTGTTTTATGATAAAGACTTTGCTAATTATCAGGGAAAATTCCTTTTCATCTCAGGCCCACATTGATCAGGAACTTCTTCCAAGGCAGTAAAAAGAAGATGCAGAACACATAAAGACATATTTGTTTGAAGGGTTTATTCAATAAAATACCTTTTCTCCTCTACTAATGATAATATTACATGTATAAATTTGATATTACGAACACTGGTTTATTAGTTCCCTGCTGGGTGAGAAGCTGGACACCTACTCTCTTACCCTCAACAAACTCTCTTAATTTCCTGACTTGGGAGGTTTAAAAAAAAAATTAAGGCTAATTCATAGTCAAGTTACAAAGACTTGATCTTGTCATACTTTCTTTGGGCTGACACAAGACTGTACAGTTGAATAACATCCATCCCCAAACCCTAACTTCAGACGACACTAAGGAGACATATTGACTAAATGCATGTGTTATCCTGGATTAGGCCCTAGAACCAAAAAAAAAAAAAAAAAAAAAAAAGGACACCAGTGGAAACACTAGTGAAATTCAGATGAAGTCCAGCATTTAGTTAATAGTGTTGAACCAACATTAATTTGTTAATTTTGACAAATATATTATAGTTATATAAAATGTTAACTTTAAGGGAAACTGGGTGAGGAGACTATTAATTCTCTGTACAATCTTTGCATCTCAAAATCTAAAATTAGGAATATGAATCATCCCTCCTTTATATCCAGAAGTCCTTCTTATCCAGAAAAAGGAAGATAAAAGGAAATTCCTACCTCTGTTTCTTAAGAAATAATGCATTAACCTTATTACCTAAGTTTTAGAAGAATGTCTCTCATTATCAAACTCTGTTTTGAAACTAAATATATTTGTTCCTTTTCTTCTAGTAAGTGAACAATGGAGGGTTAGAAGTCAGAATTAAATGCCACATTGTAATGAGAAGTATTTATCAACTAAGTCCTAGCTAAGCAAAAACAAAACCAAAAATAAGCAAATAAAAACACTATGTTCTCCATTTCATACAATGTGTTCAAACAGTAGTTTATAACAGTGTCTTGGCTCAGTCCAAAATGTGAAATAATTACATCAGGAATGTGGTAGACTACTGGGATACCAGCTATATGTCCAATATATTAATGCTGAAGCATTATTTAGAATTAATTAATATATTAACTTATTTTTATCTTATCCATATTGCTAAGAAATACAATGGTTTTTAACCCTAAATTTGCTGTTAAAAAACTTGCTGATATATAGGTCTTTGAATAATTAATTGGTTGGAAACCATTAATAGCTGTGTGATAATCACATTATCAGTATCACACTGACATATAATCTTACGGTACTTGAATATTCCCATATGGATGTGTATATTCTAAAAGCTAGTCCTAAAAATTCATTTGGTATAGGCCAGTGAAAAATAACACTGTGAAAAGTAACACAATATAAAAAGCATACTTAATTACTATATCTAATTTATACATGACAGTCTTTCATACTGTTGCATAGCCCTCAAATGTTATAACTGATATAGACTTTACATTTTTTTTTTTAAGGAATGACAATTACAGTTACATTAATGCTTGGGGAAACCACATGATTTTATGAACACACATTGTTAAGTGATGAATATCATTTAAATGACTAAATCATTTAACAAATATGCATAGAGCTTTATAAAGTATAGGCTTTATCCTAGGCTCTCAGAATATAGTGGTGAAAAAAATGAACAAATGTTCCTCACACTCAAGAACTTGTCAAATAGTAGGAAAAGCAAGTATGAAACAATTTTTTTAGATTACTGAAATATTGATTATTTATGTTCTAGGAAGAGCTTAACTGTTCCTGAAATGTAAACAAGTAAACTGTCATAAGTACTAAAACTACAGAAGATATGGTGACAGATAATAGGCAATAATTACCTTGATTATGAAGGGATTACTTTATATTGGAGGTTCAGCCTAAGACACTAAGAAGAGGCAATATTTATTGAAGGAAAGGTGAAAAAAAGCTAACTTGCTAGAAATAGCAAAAGAGTATTTATTCCAAAAAAAAAAGATAAGATCACAGGCATATGCCTTCATAAAGAAAAAAATTAGAATATAGATAGCCTGGATAGAATGTTATAGAAAAAGGTATTATTGTAAGACTTAATTATCTCAGGTCTTGAAGAAAATAACAGGACAGAAAAGAGGACTGAAGTTTAAAAAAGTATGAGGAATGTCTTGTGTAGTTGGTATGTACTAGGCATCACAGTAAATCATTTATTTGTATGTATTATCTTATTTAAATATTACATCCACAAAAAATATTACATCCACAGTGTGTGGATAATCATATTTTAAAGACCAGTTATGTAAGTATTAGAGACGTTAGCAAACTTACTAAAAGCCACAATGGTAGTTTTACGTAATTAATCCAGCATTACAACAGGCAATGTAAGCATCGTCATAATGATCATATCATCATGGTGATGATTTTATTATTATTATTATTATTATTATGCCTGACTTTATTATTATTATTTTTTAAAGATTTTATTCATTTAACAGAGAGAGAAATAACAAGTAGGCAGAGAAGTAGGCGGGGTGGGGGGGGAGCAGACTCCCCGCTGAGCAGAGAGCCTGATGCAGGCTTGATCCCAGGACCCTGGGATCATGACCTGAGCTGAAGGCAGAGGCTTAACTCACTGAGCTACCCAGGGACTTTATTATTATTAACTTTATTATGACTTTATTATTATTAACTAAGATTATTTGAATTTTTTTACTGAAATGTATATACATAATATCCTATTGTACAGCAGAGTAATTTGATATTTTTATGCATCATACATTACAAAATGATTCCCATAATAAGTCCAGCTACGTAACCTTATAAACTTATGACTGTCTGAAGGTTTTTGACAATCTCTGAGTTTTAGAATCCTCTTGAATCACTTCAGTGAGATTCTTCCAATACTCCTATGTTTTTAAATTCTATTTCAGAGACAAATTGTTGGGATCAATTAGTGAGGGCATGGAAGGCTTGGCTTTGGCAACTAACATGAAAAAGAAAAAAAAATCAGACCTTAGAAAATTTTACATACTGAGATTATTTTCCTCTCCCAAAGAAGATCTTTCTTTTAGTGAGAACCTAAGAGCAACCTCTGTTGTTCATGTGCAGGTTAGCGGGTATTTGACTATCCATCTATTAAGAATCACTATCTACAGAGTATATTCTAGTTTTCAAAGTCACACACACACACACACACACACACACACACACACTGCCTTATTTTTCTAGCAGAAAACTTAGTTGGCCTGAATAATAAGCCCTCTAAATCTTTATAAGGCATAAATCTATATAAGGCATAAGAAAAACTGTCTAAACCTTTTGGAATGTGAACATGTTACATTCATGTATAAGTAAATAAGCAATTGCCATTTATCTGTTTCAAGTCAGAAACCAAAGAACTTTCTGAGAGGAGTTATTTCTGATTTCAAGAATTACTAAGTATTTTCTTTTTAAAATCTTTTATCCTGATTTACAGATAAAAGACTGTTGAAGAAATACCAAACAGCTTCACATAAGCTTCGGAGTTTGAGAAAGCTTACCTCATTGAATTAAACACTAGACACTTTTGATGTGTGTGTGTGTGTGTGTGTGTTTTTTTTTTTTTGCCTCTCAATCCTAGAGTCTGTGCTTAAATATTTAAGCCACAGTATAGTGTGTCAGAGTTAAAAAGGCAAAGCTTTTAAATTAAACTTGGAAATGATAAATTTAAGCTTAGGTTTGCACTTTGATGAATTTGGGAAGAGTCACAGGGTCCCATACTGACCGTGGTCTGGTAGAATTAGAGAAGTAATAATGTTTCCTTTCATGTGTGGGTTTTGCAGTAGGCATGAGGAAAATGCAGACTCCTTTTCTCCTAGGATTCTTCATATCTGCTACCATTAGTCATACCAACCATATGGAAATAGAGATATAAATTTTTAATATAATGTGCACACATTTTTGAGGATGAAGAGGTATGACAGTGGAACTTCTCCTACTACCTCTTTTTACAACATTAAGTAAAACGACTATCATGGTGTTCAGTAAACACACATTTCCAATTTGGCCTGTCTCTTTATTATCCTTCTTGAATATTCACGGAGCAATTTTAAATGAAATTCTTTAAATTCTTTAAATAAACTCATCATTTTTCTTCAAGATACTTCATTTTTCAACTTTTCTTTTTCCGTGGTTATATGGATATACTAGAAATTTTGAAGATACCCTTGTCATTTTTTTCCCTTCAACACATTATCTGTCACCAAGGCTTGGTTTTCTTCTTTTTAAAAAATCATGTTAATTCATTCATTCTGCCCAACACTCACCATTATCAGACTCCTATCACCCAACAACTATATTAGAACATCCTGTCTACTGGATGATTTTTTTTCTTGTTTTCTACATGAGCCTACCAGTATTTCTAGGTTACTATTTTACTAGTTACTATTTTAAGTGCTTTATAAAATAGTTGTGGCTCAAGTTTACATGCAGTATCCATGAAAACTACCCTTTAATAACTACTGTAGTCCATACTGAAAATAAATCTTCTGAAAACTAATATTTAAGGTATTCATTTATTCAATATGCATTTCTTCACATCTTCTTCCTTTAAGTCATAGACATGATGTATACATGAAATGTTTGTTTGAACCCTGCCCCCATGGAATCCAACCAGACAGACAGAAACAAATTATAACCTCAGGACTTAGTGTAGTGCTGTGAATGCATTAGATGCCTATTCAACATCTGTTGAAATAATAAATGAATAGAAAGACAATTGTGAAAGACTTTGAAAAGTGTGACAACAGAAATCTGCGTATATAATAATGGTATGGGAAATTGAACAGTTGATTTTCCCAGAAGAATTAAAAGAAAGGCTTTGTAATTTGATATTAAAACTCAGTCTTGAATTTTACAGAGTATATTCTATAGTTTTGAGGAGCTGGCTCAGTCGGTTAAGCAACCAACTCTTGATTTTGACTCATATCATGATCTCAGGGTTGTGAGATTGAGCCCAGCATGGAGCCTGCTTAGAAGTCTCTCTCTCCCTCTGCCCCCATTCTACCCCCCCCCCAAAAAAAGTCAATTTTATACACTACTAATATTTTAGTTAATACAAACTAAGTAATATAGTTTTAACCTAATTAATTAAAATGTTCTTATATTACTCCATTGTTGTGACTGTGCTATACAAAACAATACTACACTATTGGCAAGTGTTCTCTTGGAGTACTTAGAAGATCTGAGGGGTTTTGGAAAGTACGCTTCTTATTTACAAAGACGTGGTAAAATATTTTATTTTGAAAAATACAACTTTAGTTTGTAAAATACAAACTGCTCTGACTCTTAACACAGAGCTACAGAATTGTGCATGTGGAAGTATGCACTGAGGAACCATGGATAACTTAATCATCTGAGCCAGTTATTTTCCTAGAAAAAGATAAGGACATCTATAACTATATATAACTTCAGTTTAGTAATCATTTTGTATACTTAAAGCACTTAGCATGGTGGCAGACACTGGAAAGAGCTTCCACCTTTTCTCTTTCACATTATTTATTAGTATAGTTATATTTATTTATTCATTCATCTAACAATTATATGTGCAATTGCTGCTTGGCAATGTGCAGTGCCCGGGATTGGAAACAAGTAAGACAAGAATCCCTGTTCATAGGAGTCTTAAAATCTACAAAAAGGAAAACATTTAGATAACATTAAGCACATTATTATAGTAGCCAAAGAGAGGCTGTTCATAAGTGTATGGAAAAGAGTTTGGTTAATTCCATCAGGGACAGTGAAAAAATGGAGGTCAAATAAAGATTCACTGAAAAGGTGAGGTAAGGAGAATTTTGGATTTGGAAGCATAGGAAGCAAACATATACGGGGCTGTGTGGACTTCTGTAAGTTTGAAATGAAAAATTTTGGAGATGGAAGAGCCTGAGAAAACTTGCAGTGGAAAAGGTATTTACAGAAATCATACCTTAGAAGATATTCAGATACGGAGAGTAAGTTTAATGTGGTAGTCAATAAGGAAGAGTAAAAGGATTCAAATAAGACATCAACAGGAACATGTGCATATTAAAAAGAGCCAGAGTTGCTCTTATTTGCAAGTGTTGCACTAGGTAATTCCAGGATTGCCATTTGTCTCAGAGTTATCAGAGATTTAGATAGTTTCTAAGATAATGGTAAAAAAGAATAAGGTGTCACGAGGGAGGGGACTGTGTATTTGTACAAAGTGGTTATGTTAACTGTAATGGGGTTGCAAAGCATCCTCATTCAGCAACATGGATACATGTATTAGAAAAGGAGTAGCAAATTATGTAAAAATCAAGTAAGAAAGAAACCCCTGGGGTGCTTTGGTGGCTCAGCCCTAAGCGTCTGCCTTCTCAGGTCATGATCCCAGAGTCCTGGAATCTAGCCCAGCATTGGACTCCCTGCTCAGCAGGAAGCCTGCTTCTCTTGCTTGTGTTCCCTCTCTTGATGTCTCTCTCTCTGTTGAAAAAATAAATAAAATCTTGGGAAAATAAAAAGAAACCCCCAAAATGAGAGGTGATAATTAACTGGTAGGATAATTGACTTTCTCTGCAGTGACTAACATAACAGAATAAAAAAATAAATTAATTAAAAACTGATAGGCTATATGTTAATGAAAAAGAATAAGATTTTATCACCAACTAAAAGTGGAAGAAAAAGAATGTCCACCATAGCCAAACTGTGGAAAGAGACAAGATGCCTTTCAACAGATGAATGAATAAAGAAGATGTGGACCATATATACAACGGAATATTACTCAGCCATAACGAAGGATGAATACCCAACTTTTGCATCAACATGGATGGGACTGGAGGAGATTATGTTGAGTGAAATAAGTCAAGCAGAGAAAGTCAATTTTCATATGGTTTTACTTACTTGTGGAGCATAAGGAATAACATGGAGAACATTAGGAGAAGGAAAGGAAAAGTAAATTGGGGGGAATTAGAGGGGGAGATGAATCACAAGACACGGTGGACTCTGAGAAACAAACTGAGGGTTTTAGAGGGGAGGTGGTGCGGGGATGGTTGAGCCTGGTGGTTGGTGTTAAGGAGGGAATTTTATTGCATGGAGTCCTGGGTGTTGTACATAAACAATGAATCTTGGAACACTGCATCAAAAACTACTGATGTACTTTATGGTGGCTAAAATAACACAATAAAAAATAAAGAAATAAAATCTTTTTAAAAAGTGAGAGAAAAGGAGAAAACAATATAAGAAAATTTTCAGATCACTTTGCTGCTTCTGGTGACTCAGAAGAGAGGTAACTCATGAAGGTATTTACTGAGAAACAAGGATAGGATTAGGAAGATTTATCTGTTTATTTTTGATAGGGGAAAGGGAAAGACAATGGGTTGTCTTTTGGAAATACTAACATTCACATGCCTTTTGAGTATCTGGAAATTTTCAGTATGCCTTCGTTTAGATGTTTCTCTACAGCTCTAAAATTTTGAAGAAAGTGGCTAAACATATACAGTTGAAGAAGTCATGAATATATGGGTAGACATTGAAATAAAGGGGATGAATGAGACCATTTAGGAAAATATGTTGAAGAAGGGACAGAGTGTACAGAAACAACTGTCATAACTCCATTATTATATAACATAGAGAAAAGGGGGCTGGCAAAGGACTGAAGAACAACAACAGAAAGCAATTTCCTGGATCTCTTCCTATATCTCCTAGATAGGCAGTAATCCAGCAAAGAATGCCTTTCAAATAAGAAATTCATGTCAATAGGGCGGTAAGCTGCCTTGAGTAACTGGACTTAGAGTGGCCCACTGCCTTTGGACACAAAGGGAGTAATGCTAACATTTTTCCCATAATTGTTTCCCTAGAGTTATAGGAGCAAAGATGTGATATGAAGAGAAGAGGACGGATAAAAGGTAATGTTTTTTGTCTTGTGTTCTCATTTCCTTGTTATTCATTTTCTTAAGTTTCTATGAAATTAGCTGATAATTTCACACGTGTGGGATTTACTACTATAAATTTCCTTCTCTCCCCTCTCCCCATTTTCTGTCTGCTGGGATGAGGCAACAAGTAAGGATCCCAAGGCCAGACTGTGATGTGTTATACTAATACAAACCATGTGTCTGACAATGTCAGACCCTTGAACTAAGTCCAGTAAAGTCCCTAACTTATTGTAATTCCCACATTCGAGTGTTTAGTCATGTTTAAATAATAGGAGAAGTGTCAAGTGAGGCTTAAATTATTTTTCTGACTCGAATTAGAAATGAAGGCTATGGAAATAAGAACTGATCTATTTTCCACTCTTTTAATCCGCATGTCTTACTGGATAAACAAAAGAAAGAATTTAACACAATCAGCCACATTAAACACAAACTTCCTTTAAATCATCTTAGTACCAATCAACTACATTTAGAAATTGTGGTATTGTTATGCAAATAAAACACTGAAGGGATTAAAATCCAGAGTTAGGGAGGAGTAGTTTAGAATGTTTTGTTTTTAAGATTACAAATTCAGTTCTTTATCTTACATTCTTTAGATTATTCTTTTATTTTGTTTTCCCACTCTTTGAGAACTAATTTCTTGAGTAGAAGACTTTGACAAAGAAATTTAAGGGCCAGGCATTTTTTATCAGATTACCTATTACCCAGGCCTAGACATGCAATTTTATATTCTTTGAATATTTGAAAAACACAAAGGCATTACTTCCCTGTTGGAAATCATGAATATAAATAACTTATTTAAAAAATACAATATATTATTTAGCATTATTTTCAGTAAATTACTTCAAAGTAGCACATTAATAAGAATCATTTTTTTTTATTTCTTTTCAGCATAACAGTATTCATTGTTTTTACACCATACCTAGTGCTCCATGCAATCCATGCCCTCTCTAATACCCACCACCTGGTTCCCCCAACCTCCCACCACCTCCCCACCCCTTCAAAACCCTCAGATTGTTTTTCAGAGTCCACAGTCTCTCATGGTTGACCTCCCCTTCCAATCTCCCTCAACTCCCTTCGTAATTTGAAATCAGGGGGAGAAGAAAGTACACCATGCCTGAAGCTAGAATACATTTTTTCTTCTGATTGCCGCCCCCCCCCCCCAGGAAAATCTCTTCTACCAATCAAACCCCAGGAAACTAGATGCTAATCATTAAAGAATGCTTAGATGGTAAACAAAATGATGAGAAAAAGAATAATAGCTTTGTGTTTTTATAGAACTGTACAGATCAAGGCCAATGGTCAAATAGAGTTTCTAAGTTGTCTGGAGTTTCTTAAATAACCAATGGTGGCCTGTTTTGAATGTATTCAGTTTTGCCAAAAAAAATTGAACCCCTCTGAACCTATCCCTATTTAAAATGTAACCCTTGACTCTGCTTTCAAATTTTTATTTTTTTTTACTTTATGTACACAGAAATTTAGTAATTTTGGAGTTTTATGATAAGATTAAAAAACAGCCCTATTATCTCCAAATGCAATCAATCATGATATTATAGTGTAGTCAAAAAACACTCCACCTATAGTTTGGTCCAAGCAACTACTGATTTCTTCAACCAGTTATGAGCAGTTTAATGTTTTACAAATGGATATCAAATAAAACCACATGTAAACATATATTTATACATACATTTATTATGAACTCTACCTATATAGAGAATGTATAGCACACAATTTAGAGGTAATAAAAATTATATTACTCTTTATTATACATTTTTGTGGAGACAGATGATTCTCACAAATGCTTTTATTGATTATTTGCTGAACTTCTGTATCTGAATTCATACTATGTGTTAATTTTTGACATGATAACCAAACTCTTAGTTGGTATTGTTATTTAATCAATAAGACAAAAATGAAACAACAAAAATATATGGCTTAAGTGAAATTTAACCAATCAATACGTGGCCTTTTGTGTCTGCTTTCTTTCACACGACGTACTTTTTTAGAGATTCAGCCATATTGTGGTATGTATTAGTGTTTCATTTCTTTTTATTGCCAAATAATATTGTATTATATGGATATACTAATTTTATCTGTTCACCAGTTGATGGATGTTTGAGTTATGTTCACTCTAAATATGTGTGCAAATTAAGGGTATAAGGCAGTAAGACTAAAGCCAAAATGTCAAACATTGGGAAATTTACCAGGGTAACTCCATTTTTTTAAGGCTTCTTGGGAGGGAGTTAAATTGCCTTCCCTAAACAAGTCTTCACAGCTTTGGAACACAGGGACATGTTTTTTCCCTTGGAATTTTAACATTATTCATATCTGTGGCATTCTAGTTCAATCCAACATATCATACAATGTACTTGAATATCTCCTGAGATTAACTTTATTTAGCATCACATGCAGAAATAAATCCCATTGAAATCTGTTAATCTTTAATAAATCCCATTACCACTTTAATTATATATTGGGAGTAACACCCAAAATACAAGTACATTCTAATTTTTTACTTGTTAAAATGATGCATAGCCCATAAATACACTTCTTATCTCAAAGGTAATGGATAATATATTGAGCCTTCTCTAAGAGATAAGTAAAATTAAATCCAAAATATTATTTGATAATTACTTAGGATCTTTCAAAAATCTCAAAATAATGTTCAGCCCCACATTGATTACTTCATTTAAAATACTGAACAATGAGTTGAAGCATTGATAAATCTTTACTTAAAAAAAATGCTTTCTAGTAATGCTAGCATTTCTAATTTTTAATTGTTTTACTGTGAGATTAAGTACACAAGAGAGACTTATGAACTAGACATCTGATTAGGGACCTACTTTGGGGCATATATTTTGGAGTAATAATTTAGCTTGACATTTTCTTTTGGATAAAGAAATCAAGGAACTTAGGCTAAGTCTCATGAGCAAAAGTTCTTTTTAGGAAATAAAGTGGCATTTTAACATTTTTTTGAGAATCTGGTAGATTTCATGGTAAAAAATAATTTATATTTTATAATCACAAAACTTTCTTCCAAGGTAAATCTAAATATTACTATCAGTTTTACTGGAAGTCATAATGTTTCTTTTAGTGATAATATATTCATTTTTTTTCTCACATTCAATTATAAGGCATTCATGCCTATGAGAATGTGTTGAGAGATCTGATCATGGATCTCTAAGATTTTTGGACAGCATCCTGGTTTATCCCAGAAAGCTATATTTTTGGGTTTTGCAACTAAAAGAGCTATGTGTTTTATTTCTAGATAGTAGATAATACATTTCAAATGTTTTTGACACTAATTTCATTCCTTTGAACAATCCTGCCTTCAACAAACTCTTATCAAGTGGTCTGTAGTATAGTTTTGATGTGCCATTAAAATTGAAAAATGAATCATATTAAAGAAGCAAACTCAGTGAATTTAGTGACCATGACTCCCAATTGCTCCCATGTCCATTTCAACTTTCTCTACAAAGTAGAGCAAAAGTTGATACAAGCAAAGTAGCAGAGGTAAAAAAGTGCATGTAAAGGGTCAAGAAAGCTAAATTATCCTCCCTTAAGCATTGACTGGATTTACTGACTAACTATGAATGAATGGGATATGGCAGAAGTGATGTTTCTCACTGTTTCTGTTCCAAGAAACAGTTGCTTGTATTTTGAGTATTTTCTCTTTCTCTCCGTCTCCATCCTTGTCATTGGTCAGACATAGCCAGTTTTCATGTTGTGAGTAGCCCTGTGGAAAAGCCCATCTGGCAGGAAAATTAAGCCAATATTTATAAAGAAAATGGGACCTTTCAAAAACAAAAGTTATCACGAAGTGGCTTTTTTTTTTTTTTTTTAAATACCTATTTAATTCTTGTGATGACCACAGCTGAGATGCACAGTTGAATTCAAAACCTCCTCAATTCCTAACTCTCAGGAACTGTATGAAATAGTAAATGTTTAGTTTTTTATGCTGCTGAATTTGGAGCAATTTGTTACACTGCAATAGAATCCTAATACAGACTGTCAGGATCTCTAGAATAGAGAATAGATACTTTGTTTTTCTCTGAGCTGGAAAGGAGGATAAATAGCAGGAGATACAAAAAATGAGGAAAGGAAAAAACTATTGATATCCAATAAACATAGAGAAGAGCTGCTTACCTTCATTAACTCAGGGAAGGACAAATTAAGACCATGATGTGACTTTCTGTATTCATTCAGTTGGGAGAAATTAAGAAGTCTGACAGTAATAATTATTGTGTGTTCATAATAATATATAATCACTAAATAATAATAATATATGAATAAACAGAAGAATGGGTAAGTGAATAAATAAAAATACATTTAAAAAATATCAGGTTCCTTTAATATCAGAAATAAGACAAAGATGTTCACTCTTGCCACTTTTATTCAACATAATACTGGAAGTTCTAGCCACAGCAATCAGGCAAGAAAAATAAATGAAGCATCCATATTGGTAAGGAAGAAGTTAAACTGTCACTATTTGCAAATGACATGATACTCCACATAGAAAACTTCAAAGACTCCACTAAGAATGAGATAAATTCACTAAAGTTGCAGAATACAAAATGAACACCTAGAAATTGATAATATTTCTACATACAAAAATGAAGCAACAGAATGAAAAATTAAGAAACTCCTATTTACAATTGTACTAAAAAAAATAAATACCCAGGAATAAACTTAATCAGAGAGGTGAAAGATTTGCACTCTGAAAACTATGAAACATAGACAAAGAAAATGAAGATGACACAAACAAATGGAGGAATATTCCATGATCATAGATTAGGAAAATTAGTATTGTTAAAATGTATATATTACCCAAAGCAATCTATAGATTCAGTATAATCCCTATCAGAATACTAATAGAAACTTTCACAGAACTATAAAAAATAATCCTAACATTTATATGGCACTAAAAAAGACTCTAAATATCCAAAGCAATCCTGAAAAAGAAAAACAAAGCTGTAAGTGTCCCAATCCCAATACACTACAAATCTGTAGTAATTAAAACAGTATGGTACTACCAGAAAAACAGAAAAATATTAGATCAATGAAAGAGACTAGAGAATCCAGAAATAAGCCCACATTTGTATGCTCATTCTATGACAAAAGCAGCAAGAATATATGATGGGAAAAAGATACTCTCTTCAACAAATGATATTAGCAAAATTGGACAGCTACGTGCTAAAGAATGACACAGAACCATTTTCTTACTCCATATACAAAAATAAACTCAAAATGGGTTAAACTCCCAAATGAAGACCCGAAACCATAAGAATCCTAGAAGAAAACACAGGTAATTTCATTGACCTTACACTTAGCAAAATTTTTCTAGATGTCTCCTAAGGCAAGGAAAAAAAGCAAAAATAAACTATTGAGACTATAGCAAAGTAAAAAGCTTTTGCACAGTGAGAAAAACCATTAAGAAAATTAAAAGATAGGGATGCCTGGGTGGCTCAGTTGGTTAAGTAGCTGCCTTCGGCTCAGGTCATGATCCCAGCGTCCCACATCGGGCTCCTTGCCCTCCACAGGGAGCCTGCTTCCCCTCTGACTCTGCCTTCCACTCTGTCTGCCTATGCTCGCTCTCGCTCACTCTCTCTCTGACAAACAAATAAATAAAATCTTTAAAAAAAAAAAAAGAAAATTAAAAGATAACCTACTTAATGGGAGAAGATATTTGCAAACCTTATATCTGATAAAGGGTTAATACCAAAAATACATAAAGAACTTATATACCATAATACCCCAAAACATAGTCTTACTAAAAATGGACAAAGGAATTAAAGAGACATTTTTCCCAAGAAGACATACTGACCGTCAACAGACACATGGAAAGATGTTTAATGCCACTAATCTTTAGGGAACTGCAAGTCAAAACCACAAAGAGATATCACTTTATACCTGTCAGAATGGCTAGTATCAGAAAGACAAAAAATAAGTGTTGGTAAGGATATGAAGAAAAGGAATCCCCACGCATTATTGATAGGAATATTAATTGGTGCAGCCACTGTGGAAAGTAGTATAGATGTTCCTCAAAAAATTAAAAATAGAAATACCATACAATTCAGTAACATCACTGGATATTTACCCAAGGAAAGTGATAAAACTAATCCAAATATATATTCAGCCCCATGTGTATTACAAACACACACACACAGAGGAATGTTAGCCACAAAAAGGATGATATCTTGCCATTTTCAACAGCATGGATGGATCTAGACGGTATTTTACTAAGTGAAATAAGCCAGACTGAGAAAGCAAATACCATATGATTTCACTTATACACAGGAACAAAAATGGAAAAAAAAAAAAGAATAACAACAACAAACAATAAACAAAAAACAGAATCAAATCTATAAATACTGAGGACAAATTAATGGTTGTTGGAGGGGAGGTGGGTTGGGTTGTGCAAAGATGAAGAAAAGTTGGAGACACAGCTTCTAGTTATACAATAAATAAATGCTGGGAATAAAAAGGTACAGGATAAGAAATACTGTTTCTGGTACTATCATAGGGTTTTTATAATGACAGTAGCTACACTTGTCCTGAGCATAACATAAACTTGTTGAATCACTCTATTGTACAACTGATACTAATGTATCCTCTTGTGTGTAAACTATACTCAAAAAAAAATAGCAAGGTACTAGTAAGCGGAAAAATTTTAGGATTAAAACTATGTTAAGATTTAAAAAAATTTCAGGGGCTAAAAACATTAAGATGTTCACAAATGTATTGAACTCATTATTATTTAATCCATCACAGTGGCAAAAGTAACAAAAATAACATAGTGTATCATTATTTCTAATCTATTTGAATCAAATAAATCAGAATTACACACACACATAAAGTTTCCTTTTTTGAAAAGGAGGACCTTAGATGTTATTTAATAGGACCACATAAAAAATTCCTTGGATAAAACTTTTTAAATAAATCCTCTTTTCTGCATATGCCAAGTTTAAACTAGAAGTCTCTTATGTACATCTAAAAGAAGACATCAGGGATTGATCTGAAAGGACCAAAAAAAAAAAAAAATCAGAAAAGTTATATTAACAAAACTAAAATTTTGTGTGTATATAACCTTCATAGCCCTAAAAAACAACTATAGATAATTTTTCCCTTAAGTATATGATTTACTATTTCATATGCTTATCCTATTTGTCTTATAATCAGTTTCTAGGTAAAATTATGTAATACATTTCATTCTCATTTTGACATCATTCTATATATATTTAAATTTATTATTTGAGCTATGTTTTGTGAGATTTGGTCATTTATACCAGCAATTTTGTATCAACAAATGAAACATTTTACTTGAACTAACCAATTCATGTTATATTCAATTTTATGCAAATAAGAAACTCAGTGTCACAATCTTTCGAAAAGTTATCTCCTAATATTAGTACATTGTAAATGACTACTATTAAACTAGGAATTCTATATTGTACTTCAATTGATGTGCACATTCTCAATTTATTTATTTTTCTTTATAACACTCTTAGCATAGGTTTTGAATACTGCGTGCAATTTCAGACCAAAGCAGGTTTATATGAAAGATGAATTCATATGAGGTAGCCTTATAATGAATGCTTTAAATCACTGTGAGCCCTGTAAATGAGAAACCTTACTTTTTTTTTTTTTTACTGTCTCTTGAGAACTCATTAAGACAGAAAACACGTTTTTGAGAACAACCCAAATCATATGCAGAACACACTAGCCCTTGTATCAAGAAGATCCACTGCAGAGGAAAACACTATAATTTTGAACCAGAAAGTGGCATTAGAGATGCATTTAAGCACAGTGGTTCTTTCCACTAGGACTGCCAATTCCTAGTGCTGGGTTTGAATCTAAGTTAATTGATTCCCTATGTTGGTCTTCAATAATGTGTACTTCATTATAATCCTGCATGCAGAAAGCTACACAATGAAAAAATTTATTGATGTATATTGGAGCAAAAAGACAATACAAATGAATTATTTTTTGAATCTAAATGTTGTGAACAGAGCAAAGAAACACTGTCCATGAACTGATTCACATTTATTCTCCTGAAACCTAAAAAGGAATATATCCTCATTCTAAGTGTTTCAGTCACATTTATCCTTCACAAACCTTATCAAAATCTCAAAGTAAGTTAAATTGAACTATGTTATACTATCCAAATTCAAGTACGAGTTGAAAATGTTTTCACCAAGCAAATAATTTATCAAGTAGTCAATAAGCAAGCTAAATCAGAGTATTGCAAAGAAATCTGGGACTGTATTCAGAACCCGGACCCTAAGCTTTAATTTGTATGTTATAAAAGCCTTCTCTAGATAGTTTAATAATAACAATGACCTTACAGTATATTACTCAGAATATATGAGATAATGCACTTGAAATCTCTCTTACTTAAAAGTACAGCAAATCTTAGTTGCTTATATTTATATCACATAAATATGCTACTTCATGTTAAAATCCTTAAAATTATACATTCTTCACTAACCATTTTTATATAGCCATTCACTCATTTAATAATCCATTTAGTAATTCAAATATATATTCAACAATTTTGCAGTAAGTGGAAATGTTAATAAGTGTTACAGCAAGTAGTTCTTCTGACTCCAAAGATACTGCTTTTTTCCCTACATTAGAGTAGACAATATGGAACATTTTTCTAGTTAGTTTAGAGTTGGAAGCAGGTAATACATTGCTGTTGACTAAAAATTAATTCTCTTTGAACTGGGAGGGTAATATTTTTAATAAGTGTATCTTTTGAGGAGGAGGTACATATAGAAAAGTTAGAAAAAAAGGTGATACCTATTTTCCTATTATAATAAACTGAAACTCTGATAAGGGCAGATGTCCAGAGATGCATTACTCTTATACCTATACAGTTGATAGCTGAGTACTAGGATGAGTGAATATGACTTTATTGAAGAAGTATGCTTCTATGAACAGAAATAAATGATATAGAAACTAAAACAAAACAAAACAAAAACAATAGAAAGATCGATGAAACCAGGAGTTGGTTCTTTGGAAAAAAAAAATAGTAAAATCGATAAGCCTCTAGCCAGACATATCAAAAACAGAAAGGACCCAAATAAATAAAATCACAAATTAGAGAGAAGAAATAATATCCAACATCACAGAAATACAAAAAACTATAAGAGAATAATACAAAAAATTATCTGTCAACAAAGTAGATAACCTAGAAGAGATAGATAAATTCCTAGAAACCTACAAACTACCAAAACTGAAACAGTAAGAAATAGAAAACTTGAACAGACTGGTAACATACAAAGAAATTGAATCAGTAATAAAAAACCAAAAAAACAAAAGACAAAACAAAACAAAACAATAAAAAACAAAACCTCCCGACTAACAAAAGCCCAGGACCAGATGGCTTCACAGGCAAATTCTACCAAACATCTAAAGAGGATTTAATACATATTCTCAAACCATTCCAAAAAATAGAAGAGGAAGGAAAACTTCCAGATTCATTCTATGAGGCCAGAATTACCCTGATACCAAAACCAGATAAAGACACCACTAAAAAAGAGAACCGTAGGCAAAATATCCCTGATGAACATGGATGCAGAAATTCTCAGTACAATACTAGCAAACTGAATCCAACAATGCATTATAAAAGAAAAATCATTCACCACAATCAAGTGGGATTTATTCCTGGATTGTAAGGATAGTTCAGTATGCTCAAATGTGTCATTGTATGCTACATTAATAAAAGGATAAGAGCAATACGATCATTTCAATAAATGCACAAAAAGCATTTGACAAAGAACAACATACATTCATGATAAAAACCCTCAAGAGGGGCGCCTGGGTGGCTCAGTGGGTTAAAACCTCTGCCTTTGGCTCAGGTTGTGATCCCAGGGTACTCTGTCAAAAAAAAAAAAAAAAAAAAAAAAAAAAAAAACCCCTCAAGAAAGTAGTTTTAGAGGGAACATTCCTCCACATAATAAAGACATACATGGAAAACACATAGTTGGTACCATAATTAATGGAGGAAAATGGAGAGCTTTTCCTCTATTGTCAGGAACAAGACAGGGATATCCACTCTCATCACTTTATTTAACATAGTAATAGAAAACCTAGCCTCAGCAATCAAATAACAAAAAGAAATAAAAGGCATCCAGATTAATAAGGAAAAAATAAAACTTTAACTATTTGCAGATGGCATCATACTATATACAGGAAACCTGAAAGACTCCACCCCAAAACTGCTAGAACTGATAAATGAATTCAGTTAAGTCACAGGATGCAAAATTAACATACAGAAATCTGCTGTATTTATATATACTAATAATGAAGCAGCAGCAGGAGAAATTAAGGAATCAATCCCATTTATAATTACACCAAGAACAATAAGATACCTAGAAGTAAACCTAGCCAGAGAGGTGAAAGACTATACTTTATGAAAAGTATAAAACACTGATGAAAGAAATTAAAGATGACATAAAGAAATGGAAAGACATTCTGTGCTCATGGATTGAAAGAAAAAATATTGTTAAAATGTCTATATTACCCAAAGCAATCTATGCATTTAATGCAATCACTATCAAAATACCAATAGCATTTTTACAGAACTTGAGCAAACAACCCTAAAGTTTATGTGGCACCCCAGAAGACCATGAATAGCTAAAGCAATTTGAAAAAAAAGCAAAGCTGGAGGCATCACAATTCAGACTTCGAGTTATTTTACAAAGCTACAGTCATCAAAAAGTATGATACTGACACAAAAGTAGACACATAAATCAACACAACAGAATAGAAAACCCAGAAATGACCTCACAACAATATGGTCAAGCTTCAACAAAGCAGGTAAGAATATCCAATGGGAAAAAGTCTCTAACAAATGGTGTTGGGAAAACTGGAAAGAAACATGAAAAAGACTGAAAAAGAATGACACTTTCTTATGCCATTCACAAAAATAAACTCAAAATGAATGCAAGACCTAAATGTGAGAAGGAAACCATAAAAATCCTGGAAGAGAACATAGGCAATAATTTTTTTGACATAGACTGTAGCAACTTATTTCTAGCTATGACTCCTGAAGCAAGGGAAACAAAAGCAAAAATAAACTATTGGAATTTCATCAAGATAAAAAACTTAGACAACAAAGGAAACAATCAACAAAACTAAAAGAAAACCTACAGAAGATATTTGCAAATGATATAGCCAATAAATGGCTAATATCCAAAATATATAAAGAACTGATACAACTCAACATGCCAAAATAACTCAATTAAAAATGGGCAGAAGATATGAACATACAATTTCCCAAAGAAGACATACACATGCAAACAGACACATGCAAAGATGCTCAACATCACTCATCATCAGGGAAATGAAAATCAAAAGTACAGTGAGCTATCACTTCACACCTGTGAGAAAGGCTAAAATCAACAGCACAAGGAACAGAAGGTGGTGGGAAAGATGTGGAGAAAAGGGAAATTTTTTTCTATTGGTGGGAATGCAAACTGGTGTAACCCCTCTGAAAAACAGTATGGAACTCCCTCAAAAAGTTAAAAATGGAACTACCCTCTGATCCAGCAATTGCACTACTAAGGTATTTTTCAAAGAATGTAAAATTATTAATTCAAAGGGATATATGCACCCCAATGTTTATGAGGAACATTATTTAGCCAAATTACTGAAACAGCCCAAGTGCCCACTGACTTATGAATGGATAAAGATGTGGTTCATATATACATATACATATACATATACATATACATATACATATAGTGTGTGTGTGTGTGTGTGTGTGTGTGTGTTTATACACACATTACATTACTCAGCCATAAAAACAAATGTTATCTTGCCATTTGCAACAACATGGAGGGAGCTCAGGAGTATTATGGTAAGTGAAATGAATCCAATCAGAGAAAGACAAATATATGATTTCACTCATATCTGAAATTTAAGAAAAAAACAAATGAGCAAAGAGGAAAAAGAGAGAGTGGTAAAACCAAGAAACAGACTCTTAACTACAGAGAACAAAATTATGGTTACCAGAAGGGAGGTGGTGGAAGGATGGGTTAAATGGGTGATGAAGATTAAGGAGGGCACTGGTGATGAGCACCAGGTGTTGTATGGAAGTGGTAATCACTAAATTATATACTTGAAACTAATATTACCCTGGATGTTAATTAACTGGACTTTAAATTAAAACTTAAAAAATAAAGTATGACTCTATGAGATGGTGCCATTTTGAATGGCAGAATAAGGACCTCTGAAAATATGCACCTCAATATAATTAATGAGAACAGTGAAGAATGTTCAAAATTAAAGTAGAAACAAATGAAAAAGATAATAGAAAAATAAAGAAATCCACTGAAGCCAGAAGCTTGTTTTATGAAAAGATCAGTTAACAGTTTCAAACCTTTATCTAAACTGACTGAAAAAGCAATGCAACAAGCAACTGCGGACTAATAATTTAAAAAACCTATATGAAATTAAGAAATTTCTGAGGAGACACAAACACCTGAAACAGAATTAGTAAAAAGAAAATTGTAAAGCCTCATAACAAGTGAAGAGATTGAAATAGTAAACAATTCCCACAAATAAAAGCTTAGGCAAGTTTGATCTCACTCGAAAATTTAACCAAACATTTGAAGAATTAATAGTGC
Organism: Mustela nigripes; assembly: GCF_022355385.1. Classification (NCBI taxonomy): domain Eukaryota; kingdom Metazoa; phylum Chordata; class Mammalia; order Carnivora; family Mustelidae; genus Mustela; species Mustela nigripes. The sequence goes on from NC_081559.1 coordinate 151,299,804, forward strand.
TTCACAAAACACTTCTTTAAAAATTTAAAATGGGACACTTTCCAACTCATCATATAAACTAATGTTACCCTGATACCAAAGCTAGACTAAGATACCACAAATTACAAGAACACTATGGATCAATATTCCTTAAAAATATAGATACAAAGTAATCAATAAAGTACTAGCAAACTTGATTTAACAGCATAAAAATGGATTATACATCATGACCAACTGAGGTTTGTTAGAGATTTGTAAGATTGATTCAAAATTGGAAAATCACTTAATGTAGCACACCGTATTAATAGAATAAAAGACAAAACCACATGATAATCTCAATAGGCACATAAAAAAACATTGAAAAAAAGTGCACCCTTTCATGATAAAAACATTAAACAAAGTAGGAATAGAAACAAAATTCTTAAACCTGATAAAAGTATCATAAAAAAATCCACAGGTAACATCATTCATAATGATGAAACACTGGACGTTTTCTAAGATCAGGAATAACACTAGGATATCTAAATTTGATATTTCTATTTACATTTTACCAGATGTTTTAACCAAGACCCTTAGGCAAATGTAATGAAAGGTGTACCCATTAGAAATTAAAAAGAAAAAAATTAGAATCTACCTATCTTTAAATTTGACATTATCTTGTTAATAGAAAATTCTTAAGAACTCCCTAAAAATTATTATAATAAGTGAATTCAGCAACTATGCAGGGACAAGACTGATATAAAAATAATTTTATTTTTATACACTTGAATTGAACAGAAAAGATATAAAGAAATTTATAATTTAATTTATAATTTATAATTTTTTATAATTTATAATTTAATTTATAATAGCACCAAAAAGAATTAAATACTTATGAATTCATATTAACAAAAGACTGCAAAACACAAAGGCTAAAATACATTGGTAAAAGATTAAAAGAAAAGATTCAAACAAATGGAAAGATGACTATGTTCACTGAGTGAAGATTTAAGAGCAAAGTTCTAATACTTCTCAAATTGATATACAAATTCAGTACAATCCCTGCCAAAATCCTCAGAAATTGATGTTTATCTAAAAATTCATGTGGAAAAAAATAAATCCAGAATAGTCAAATTAATTTAGAGAAGAAGAAAAAAAAAAATCTTGGAAAACTCACAGTCTCTGATTTCAAAACTTATTACAAAGCTATAGTGACAAAGATGGTGACAATGTGATACAGACATAAATTAATGTGACAGAATTAGAAATCTAGAAATAAACCCTTCCATTTATGATCAGTTTATCTTCTACAAGGATGCCAATACAATTCATTGATGAAAATATAGTCTTAAAAAAAAATAGTGTTGGGACAATTGGATAGCCTCCTACAAATGAATGGATTGAGACCTCTACATCATATTATATCCAAAAATTAATTCAAACTGATGAAAGATAATAAGATATAAAGCTCAAAAATTTTAGAAAAAAGCACAGGTATAAATCTTCATGACCTTGGATAAGACAGTAGTTTCCTACATTTATCAATTAAAACACAACCAACTAAAGGTATAACCATTTAGACTTCATCAAGTTGAAATCTTCTGTGCAGACACTGTCAGAAAGTGAACACGTAACTCAAATGAGAACATATCTTAGGAAAAATGTCAATTTAGGTCTTTTTTTCTATTTTTCAATTGGATTGTTTTTGTTAGTGAGTTGTGTGAGTTCCTTATATATTTTAGATATTAACCCCTTATCAGGTATGTGGCTTACAAATATTTTCTCCCATTCTTCAGTCCTTTTTCTTTTTTTTTGTCATTTCTTTTACTATACAGAAGCTTTTTAGTTTAATGTAGTCTCACTTGTTTATTTCTGCATTTATTGGTTATACTTTAACGGGTCACATTCATAAATTCATTAGGAAAAAAATGTAAAGGAGTGTTTTTTTTTCTGTTTTTCTGGATTTTTTAATTTTATAATTTCAGGTCTTACATAAGTTTTTAACCCATTTTGAGTTAATTTTTGTGACTGATCTAAAAGGGATCCAGTTTCATTCATTCTTTCACATGTAGCCATTTGGTTTTCCCAACAGCTTTTATTGAAGAGACTATCATATTTTCTCTATTAAGTACTCTTGGCTCCCTATTATATATTAGTCCACCATATATATGCCTGAATTTATTTAGATCCTCTCAATTTTGTTCCATTGTTCTACTTGTCTGTTTTTATGACAGTACCATACTGCTTTGATTACTATAGCTTTGTGATATAGTTCGTAATCAGGATATGTGATACATCCAGCTTTGGTCTTCTTTCTCAGGATTGCTTTAGATATTTGAAGTCTTTTGTGGTTTCACATGAATTTTAGGGTTTTTTTTCTATTTCTATAAAAAGTGTCATTGTAATTTTGATAGAGATCGCATTGATTCTATAGATGGCTTTGGTATTATGAACATTTTAACAATATTATTTCAGCCCTGAATACAAGATATCTTTCCATTTATTTATGCCATTTTCAATTTCTCTTATCAGTATCTTACAGTTTTCAGTGTACAGATATTTCATGTTCTTGGTTAAATTATTCATCAGCATTTTATTGTTTTTGATGCTATTGTAAATAAGATAGCTTTATTTTTCAAATAGTTCATTGGTAGTATATAGAAATGCAACTAATTTTCTGTATTGAGTTTCTATCTTATAACTTTATTAAATTTATTATTTTTAACACTTTCTTGGTAGAATCTTCAGGATATTCTATATGTAAGATCATGTCACTGACAGACAGTTTTACTTCTTCTCTTTCTATTTAGATGTCTATATTTTTTCTTGTCTGATTGCACTTGCTAGGGATTCCAGTACCATATTGAATGAGACCCATGATACTGGTAATCTCTGTCTTGTTCTTGATCATGTATTTATTATAAAGGATTGTCTCAGGTGATTATAGAGACTAAAACCTGAAGTTGTAAGTTAGAGACCTGGGAGAGTAGATGATATAGTTCTAGTCCAAATGCTAGGTGTCTGACATGAGAACTCAGAAGAGCTGGATGTTTCTATCTGAGACAAAAGAAGGACAGGAAAAGGGCATGTCATAGCTTGAAAGCAGTCAGGCAGGAGGGGTTCCCTCTTACTCTGCTTTTTATTTTATTTTATTTTATTCAGGACTTCCAGTGACTGGATGAGATCCAGTCATGTTAGGAAGGGTGCTCAGCTTTAGCTAAGTCTACCAATTCACATTTTAATCTCTCCTAGAAACACTTTCGATGACACACCCAGAATAATTCTTGAAATAATATCTGGGTGCCCATGCCGAGTCAAATTAACATATGGAATTAACCAATGCACCATGATAATGATAATTTTAACCTTTGGATAATTTAAGCTTTGGGTAAAGTAGTGAATTGTCAAACATTTTTAATTATAAAAGTTATACAAATTGATTCATATGTTAGTTAGATAACTATCTGTGTTCATGATGGATTATAAAATATAGAGACACTTTCAGTGTTCTTACTGTCTTTATATTTATTTACAGTGTTCTTATAGTAGTGTAATGCATATTGGTATTTTAATTATTTATTAATATTAAACATAGTCAAGAACTGTTTTACACTAGTTGTTATTCAGGCATTGAAGTCACAGTCTTTGGCTAGAGCAAGGTTAAATATATTTGATCAGGCCCAGGGAGCAAGCTTTGTCAAGGGCAATAGCTCAGGAAATACTGATTACTTTCATAAAGGCACTGGTCAACTGAGAGCTAGCCTTTGTAGAGTCACTGAAACAACTTAATCAAAAAGTTTTAACATTAAAAAAAATAAAAAACACAATGCTGACCAAGCTGTAGAGAGCCATTGTTATGAGAATCATATCATGGAATTATATTCTTCCACCAGTCTATGCTTGAACTAATGGTGAAAATAATACACTATAATTTTATTCAGGACTCAGAATTTTGTGATTGCATTCAGTCATCACTTAAACAGGTATTTGTGTTCTTATCATTTTATAAAGATTTTATTTATTTATTTGACAGAGAAAAATCACAAGTAAGCAGAGAGAGAGGCAGTGAGAGAGGGGGAAGCAGGCTCCCCGCTGAGCAGAGGACTGGATCCCAGGGCGCTGGGATCGTGACCTGAGTGGAAGGCAGAGGCTTGAACCCACTGAGCCACCCAGGCGCCCCTGTTCTTTTCATTTTAGAGGCTAAGCACAGAGCATTAAAATGGTAGGTAAAACCAAAATTATTTTATTCTTTCAGAAAGCCACTATTTGATTAAAAAGAAAAGATGGATATCAAATAACCAAATGAATAAATGCGTAGTTGCAAACTGAGGCGCATATCCTGAAGAAGAACATGGTTCTATGAGAATATATAAGAATGTGCTACAGTAAGACCTAATCAGTACATGCTCTTTGAGGAACTGATGGAGGAGAAACTTGAACAATAATTAGAAGACCTTATAACAATATAAAATTGGAGGAATATAACATCAATTACGCAAGGTCCTCATTTACTGTGTAAAGAATTTTTGTCCTTTTTTCTTCAAAAACAGTGAGGATTAAGTAAATAATTCTACATACAACACCCAAAAAGCAAAGCATCTTTACCCCTATATTGCTTTCTACTTGCTATCCAGTCCTATCCTCCTACTCTTGGCTTATCTTGTAACAGTTGACATTGACTTCATGTTTCATTTCATTTTAAACACATTCTCCTACAGCATTAATGTTTCTTTGGAAATTTTAGATTTAATTGCTGTCAATTTCTCTAAAGATTCCATTTTTCCCATGGCCTTTTATATTTTTATTTTTTTTTAAGATTTTATTTATTTATTTGACAGAGAGAGAGATCACAAGTAGGCAGAGAGGCAGGCAGAGAGAGAGGGGGAAGCAGGCTCCCCGCTGAGCAGAGAGCCCGATGCGGGGCTTGATCCCAGGGTCCTGGGATCAAGC